>NC_041385.1:298617938-298663293 GCF_002162155.2 Triticum dicoccoides | reverse complement strand
AACCTGGCAAATAAGGTTCTCCAGCACACAAAAGGGGGGCCGGCAGGATAGCCTGCTGGGACAAACTCATTTATTTACACTAAAGAGGTGCCTCACCTCCGCATGGACATATACATGCACGGGTTCCCAGCAAGGTTCATCCTTTTCATTAACATGCTGATACAAGTATAAGCATTACAGAACACAAGCATGGATATGAGAAATTACATTATTTGAATTAAAATTTGGCAAGTGCCTACATATTTGAGGTTGAAAAAACATAAGTGCCCCATGATGCCTTTGCCCCAGTCCATTTAACATAGGACGAGGTCGAAGAGGCGGAAGGTGCGCACGGCTGGACTGCCGCGCCTCCCTAGGATCAAGACAGCGCTGTTCTGTAGCACATAGGAAGGATCCAGAGGACGGGCACAGATGGTGACACTGCCGGAGGAATGAGTGGAAGGGCATGGAGTCACCGGCAAACATGACTCGTCGGAATGGTCGCCCCCATTCTTGACGCTTCATGGGTTGGCGCCGTCGTCCGCATCACTACTACCCGAAGACTCAAGATCGTCAGACACACCAAACGCCATGCTCTCTGGCTTTTTGCAAAGAAACAATGGTTGTCGCCAACGGCCCTGACGTCGGAAATCACCGCACGCCACGTAGACGTGTATGAAGACGAGAAGCCTTCCTCCGCGAACAGAGGACGATGCCTGGAGGAGCCAGAACTTCCTTCACCAACGGCAGGCCTCCCCCGAGTCTCTCCCTCTATGTTGCGCAGGAACGAGGAATGAGGAGCGACCGGCTACCATGTCCTGCACACACCGCGGTCCTCGGCGTGGTGTCACTCGCATCCCCTCCCACTTAAATCAAGGCTACAGGCAGCATGACGACGGGCGCACTAGAGTCGCCGCCTCCACTGTTACTGCCGCGCCGCCCGAGCATCCTCGCAATCACAAACGATCTGAGCTAAATCATGGAGGCCAGCCCCAGGCTCCCCCCTTTGACATATTCAAGATGGAGCAAGACAGATGAAAGTGTGTTATATCGACAAGAGGGGGGAGTGAATAGGCGATTTTTACAAATTCGTAACGGAGGAATTTCTAGGTGAAGAAATTCCTATGAAACGACACACTAGCAGCAGCATAAGTACTCATGTATAAGCATAATAGAGCAACAACATAGTCATCATGATGAAATGAAAACAAGCACAGAGTAAAGATAGCATGAAAACAGGATAAGTAGACTGAAGACTATGTGATTCAAGAAATAGGATTGATGAAATAGAGAAAGTCTTCAGTCAAAGTCTTCAAACAGTAATGATCAGGTTCATCAACACATGAATGAGGAAATGAAAGGGTTGAGGAAATAGAACTAGTTGGCTTGGTGAAGACAATGATTTGGTAGACCAGTTCCAACTGTTGTGACAATTGTACGTCTAGTTGGAGCGGCTAGGTATTTAAACTCGAGGACACACAGTCCTGGACACACAATCCTCACCGTATTCTCCTTGAGCTAAAGTCACATCACTCGTGGTAAGTCTTCAGGTGACTTCCAAACCTTCAAAAACTTGGTCACTCAGCAATCCACAATTCCTCTTGGATGCTCAGACCAGGACGCCTAACCGTCTAGAGGATACACAATCCTCAGAGGTAACAAGCATCGGTTCCATACAGGAACAATCTCCTTAGTGATGCTCAATCACTTTGGGTTTGTAGGTGTTTGGGTTTGGGTTTTCCTCACTTGATGTTTTTCTCTCAAAGTCCTCGGAGGATGGCATGCTCTCAATGACAAGTGTCAGTTTCTCTCGGAGCAGCCAACTAGTTGTAGGGGCGGCTATTTATAGCCTAGGGAGCAGCCTGACATGATAAGACATAAATGCCCTTCAATGATATGACTGTTAGGTGGGTAGATATTTTGGGACAGCTTGTGCATAGCACATCAACAGTCGGATATTTGGGGTTGAAATTTCTCAGGGCTATCATGTTACTCGCTGTGTAGGCAATCTACATTGGCGAATTCCTAGCTCCTCAGTCAAAAAAAATTCCTCAGAGACCAAAAGATCTTCGTCTCTGTGACTGAAGAAATTGCCTAAACTGATATGAGATTTCCAATGGCTTCACTAGAAAGGATTGGGTAGGTGTAGGATTTTGAGATGAGCATCAATTGGAATCACTTTCCTTAGTATTACCTCGACCCCCTTAAACAGTACGGTGTCTCCTAAGACTCAAGAAAGTGAAAATGAAACTACGAAAACAAAAGTCTTCACGCTTCATAATCCTCGCATGAATATCCAAGTCTTCAAGGTCACACCAATTTCTGCACTTTCAAAATCTTCAAGAGAACCAAAGTCTTTAGCTGAAGACATACATTTTTAGGGGTCAACATTCATCGTAAGTATCAAACTCCTCTTCGAATTATAGAGCTTGTGTATACTCACAAACACATTAGTCCCTTAACCTATAGGTCTCCAATACACCAAAATCACTAAGGGGCACTAGATGCACTTACAATGTCCCCCTTTTTGGTGATTGATGACAAATAGGTTAAGTTTTCAACGGGGATAAACATACCAATTGAAAGTGCTAAAAATTGAGGATTTTGATAACAAGATATATAAGAACTCACCTTGAGGATGTGCATATTTGAGGAATTTGCTTTAGATAGCAGATGCACATTGTAGAGTAATATCATGGAGATCTGCCCCTATATCATGTAATCCATACATGCATTTTACATATAGTATGAAGAATTGAAATGCATGATGAAATACGGTGCCTGACGAAATTCAGCATGCGTGCATTAAGTACTTGAGGAATTAAGCATGCAGAAAGTAGTCAAAAGTATCAGACCACCATAGGACTTTAAGTTTACAACTCGGTGAATCAAACACTTCAGAAGAACAACAGTTGTAACTTAGCAAAAAAAGACCCATATAATAGACCTGCTTGAAGACTAACTCAAATTTCCCCACCTTTGTCATTAAATGACCAAAAGGGATGAAAAGTGAGGACTAACGCCCCTGAAGAATATCATCATGATGTTGATGGAGGAGCGCCAACGTTGTTGGGGTCGTCCGTTGTTGTAGGGCCTGTCATAGTGTCATCCAAATCTTCAGCTTCGTCTGTCTCGCGCGATGAAGAATATGAACTGACGACCAGTGGAGGAACTTTGACCTTGTTGAATTTCTTCGAGGGTAGCTGTGACCAGTCAAAGTCCTGTTGGAAGTCCATCAGCTTGAGTTCATCATCAGTGTATAGATGCGAAGGAATAGTCTAGGTGTGGTCGAAGGCTTGATGCAAATAGTAGTGATTCTTCTTCATAGAATTTTGAGTGACTGTCATGTTGTGAAGAATTGCACCAAACTGACACTTGACCCACTTGTGATTTCTATCCACCTTCTGATGAAGACTTAGGAGAAGTTCAAGATCAGTCATCACATGCGGAGCAGTGGCTTGAGGATTTAGTTTTGAAGCATTTGCAGCAGTGTCATGTGTCGCAGAGTCATCATTGGTTGAGTAGGATGCAGCCATGCAAAATTGACCGTCCAGAGGACGAGTGCCTTCATCAATGATAGCGGCCTTGCCCTTCTCATCAGCTGAGGAAATAGTCCGTTTGAGGACTTCAATTGGGGGGAAATAGCTGAGATGATTCTGAAAGTCAGCCTTGTAATGAATTCAAGTCCTTGATCTGATGAATTTCATGATCCAGGGAGCGTAAGTGGTGGGGATATAACTATTAGGTATGACCCTCCCAAGAGGGGCCGGGTTATACCTATGACGATTCATCATATGAAGCCCACGAGGATATTGAAGATGGCGGTTCAAGATAAGGGCCCAAGGCCCATGGGAGACTTAAGGCCCGTAGAAATAAACAGCCTTATGTATAAGACTCGTATTGTAAGGCATGTATAGAGAGTCACCGATCCGGACACGTTGTCTATGAGCCGGCCGAGACTCCGAGAGCCGTAGGGCGTCGATCTGTGTATATAAAGGGACGACCCGATGGCGGTTCAGGGCAAGAAACAAGAGATGGAAAGCTAGGTCAAGCGGATTCTCTCCCTAGTAATCGAGACATAAGCAATACCACCTCGAAAATGGAGTAGACCTTTACCTTCAACGCAAGGGGCCGAACCAGTATAAACTCCCGTGTCCTTTGTCCCGTTTAACCCCTCTAATCTAACCTAGTTGCGATGGCTCCACGACTAAGTCCTTTTGCTAGGACAACTACCGTGACTATTCCACGACAGTTGGAGCCCACCGTGGGGCCAGCGCATGGTGGTTTCGAGATCTTAAAGGCCAGCTTTGAAGGGCTCAAGGGATACGTTGTGGGCCGGATGACCAACAATCATCATTGCAAGCTCTACATTGATGATGCAGGCTGGGGCCCCGAGGCCGGCTCATTTGAGTACAGGTACCGGGTCCCCTTCGGCGGAATCCACGTCTTCATTGGCAAGATCGGCGAGCCGGGACCTAAGCCAGACATCTGCACCGACATCATCGAGACGGCTCAGCGTGCGAGACCCGCCCGAGCTCAACCCACCGTGAAACGTGCCTTCATGGGACGCATCCATGGAGCAGAATTGGATGAAAGATCTATGTCTGGCAGTGAGATGGCCATCTACTCTGATGGTGAGTCATCCACGAGCGAGACTACTTCGTTGTATCAACTACAAGATGGTAGGCTTGGGGGCTATTCTAATGGCGACAGTATTCCGGACCCCTATGAGCCGCCAAATAGAGTTGGGATCATCATGGCTGGTATGCAGCCTAGGCAGAATTCTTCAACTGCGACAGCAATGACTTTTGGGTCAGCGGCGGTGACAGCAGCCCGGGCAGGAGGCTCTGTGTGCCCGCCGGCTCAGGTTTTGATGGCATTAATGGATAAATTCACAAATCTATTGACAGTAGTGGTTAACCCAGCGAATCAAGCTCAGCATGATGCGGAGGTTGCAAAGTTACGTGATGAGGTAGCACTAGCCAAGGAAGAACTGGTAGTAGAGGACGTCAGGATAACCGCAGAATGGGCTGCTCTGGATTCTCACGCCCAACGGATTCAGTCAAAGACTTTCTGGCTTACGATGGATCAAAACGCTCCAAATGAAATCATAAGGAGGAGGCACCAGTCTCTTCTACCTCCGGTTTATGAGGCAGGAAACCTCTTTCGCGCGCTTGGAGCGGCGACCATTAACCCGCGAGAGATAAACTGGGCTGCGGCACCTGGAGTTGGAACGCCGGTTCAGCCACGCATGACGGAACCCCCTCGTCTGAATAGCGCTCTGCCTCAACATGTCTCAACACCACCAGGACATTATTCCAATCCCCTGGAAAACATGATTGCTGTAGCGGCACGATTGGCTGCTCTCCCGGTGGATGACGACTCTCCAGCAGCGGTTGAAACACGAAAGGCGAGCTTCTTCAGACGGCATTGGTGCAACAGGAGGCATATTCTTACAGTAGAGATAGGATTCACTCGACCCATCGCCCGACCCGGACTTATAGCAGGCACATGGACTCACCAGCTGTTTCAAGCAACGCTCAGTGTCGTGACCAGCCACATGGGCATGACCCGGTGCGTGATGGTGCTCCTAATTTGGTCGATCAGGACAGAGTGCATCAAGAGGCTGAGCAGGCGGCTCAGCGGGCGGCTCATCAGCCCCTTCCGGTTTATCCAACGGCTTCGCTTGAGGCAGGCATGACCTCTAGATCTACAGGTGTACCCAGTTTGGTGCCGGCTCTACGTAATGAGTGTTTGCCCAGGGATTTTAAAGGACCTCGTAAGGTGCCTAATTACACAGTCGACTTACCCCCTGAGGCGTGGATTGAAAGTTATGAGATGTCTATGGAATGGTTAGAGGTCAGTGACGCCGTGTGTGCTACGTACTTCACCATGATGCTTGATGGAACGGCCCGTACTTGGTTGAAAGGGTTGCCGGCTAATTTCATCGGGTCATGGGCAGACCTTTAAAGACACATGCAAACAACACATGTCGATTGTGAACTTGGCTAGTTGCACCCAAGAGGAGGGTGAATCAACGAACCATTCGGTGTGCCGGGTCAAAGCTGTCATACATTCATCCGATAACATGAATGCCGGCTCTGTAGTCTTAATGTTGGAGAAAAATTGTTGTTTTTGCCTCTTAAACAGAAGCTGGGGTGGCTCAAGCATGATTGTAATGACATGGCGCAGCTGATGGCGGCTCTAATCAAATATGCTGAGACAGATAGTACCAAGGACCCCGAGTCTGATGATGATAAGGCGGGAAAGGGAAAGAAGAATGGCAATGCCACGTGTCAGCAGCATAACCCGGCGAACCAGGGGTGCAACGGTAAAAGCAAGGCTGATGGTAGCTCAGATTGTGTGGCTAACACCAATTCACAGGGCAATAATCAGTGTCGCAAGGGGAGGCCGCCTACTGGGACCGGTGGATCGGGTCCTACTCTTGAGCAGTTGTTGAACGAGCCGTGTCCAAAGCATGGCACGTAGGAGAAACCGGCCACTCACCTTTGGAAGGATTGTTCCAATATGAGGGATTTCAAAAATTCTGACTCGTTTTACAGCAATCATGGGCCGGATGGCGGATCAGGTGGCGGCGGTTCTCATGGCCCGGGTTATGGAGGTGGCGGTTCTAATTCCGGCTTCCAGGGCCGGAAAGGTAGTCAGGGTGGTTATAATCAAGGTAATCAGGGTGGTTACAATCAACAATCCGGCCAGGGCGGTCAGCACCAGTAGCAATCTGGATATCAAAGTAATCCAACGAAGTTGAATAGTGGGCAGTATCACGTTTTCACCACAAGTTTATGCAAGCGGGACCAGAAGTTCCACATGCAGGCTATGAACACCGTTGAGCCAGCAGTTCCTCATTACTTGCGATGGTCTGAGCAGCCCATTATGTGGAGTCGAGTGAATCACCCGCCCCGGGTTGATATCCCGGGTCACTTCGCTTTGGTGGTGGCGCCTCAAGTTGGTGGATATAAGTTCACTAAAGTACTCATGGATGGGGGAAGCAGCATTTATATCCTTTATTATGAAACTTTTCGTTGCATGGGGTTAACCAATAATAATCTTAAGTCATCTAATACTATTTTCCATGGAGTGGTGCCTAGTAAGTCGGCATACGCTGTAGGCAAGATTGAGCTGGAGGTGGCCTTTGGTGATGAGCACGATTCCAGGGCCAAGAAGTTAACATTTGAAGTAGTCAAGATCAGAAACCCATATCACGCTCTGTTTGGACGGCTGGCTTACGCTAAGTTCACGGCACGACCATGCTATGTTTACATGCAGCTCACGATGCCGGGTTATAAGGGAACTATCACGGTGCTTGGAAGCAGGAAAATAGCTTTGGAGTGTGAAGAAGGTGATGCTGCTTATGCTGAGTCTGTCTGTGCAACGGAGGAGTTGAAATTTTACAAAGACAATGTTGATCCGGCGGATATGACCTCTTTGAAAAAGCCAACTACAGATTATGATCCGGTGCTAAAGTTTAAGGTGGCCGATGACACCAAGCTGGTTGATATTATTCCTGGCGACTCATCCAAGTAGTTAAGTCTCAATGCTAACATGGATTCAAAAAAGGAAAGCGCGCTCATCGAGTTCATCCGTGAGAACCGGGACATCTTTGCATGGAAACCTTCTGATATGCCAGGTGTACCGAGGGAACTCGCTGAGCACACTCTCAATATTGATCCAAAATTTAAGCCGGTCAAGTAATTCCTTCGTCGTTTCAATAAAGAGAGGCATAAGGTCATTGGTGAAGAGGTGGCCCGACTCTTGGCGGCTGGGTTCATTGTTGAAGTTTTTCATCCGGAGTGGTTGGCTAATCTAGTGCTGGTGCTTAAGAATAATGGCACTTGGCCTATGTGTGTGGACTACACGGACTTAAACAAGGCTTGTCCGGCTGATCCTTTTGCTCTCCCTCGTATTGATCAAATCATTGATGCTACGACGGGTTGTGAGTGTTTGATTTTTCTGGATGCTTATTCTGGTTATCATCAGATCAAGATGGCAGTTAAGGACCAGGAGAAGATAGCTTTCATCACTCCCTTTGGAGCCTTTTGCTATGTGTCTATGCCTTTCGGGCTCAAGAGTGCCCAAGCGACTTATCAGCGATGTGTGTAGAATTGTCTCCACAATGAGATTGGGCGTAATGTTTATGCTTATTAGGATGATATCATGGTGAAATCCAGAGAAATGAAACTCTGATAGATAATTTGAGGGAGACCTTTGACAATCTCCGGGTCTATAAGATGATGCCAAACCCGGCCAAGTGTGTTTCTGGTGTGCCAGCAGGCAAGATTTTGGGTTTTCTGGTTTCTAACAGTGGCACTGAGGCTAACCCGGAGAAGATCAAGGCCATCACCTCCCTGGCAAAGCCAGCGTGTATCAATGATGTTCAGCGTTTGGCGGATCGTATTGCTGCCTTAAGCCGGTTCATAATCTAGTTGGGTGAGAAGGCCATACCGCTGTATCAGATGATGAAGAAAACAGATAACTTCATGTGGAGTGATGCTGCTAATGACGCGTTTGAGGACTTGAAGAGGCAGCTAGATGAGCCGCCAGTCCTTGCTGCTCCCATTGATAAGAGCCATTATTGTTATATGTGGCTGCTAATACCCGTGCCGTCGGCATATCCATTGTGGTGGAACGGAAGGAGGCTGGCAAGGAATATCCCGTTCAACAACTAGTTTACTACATCAGTGAGGTAATTATTGAGTCCAAGTAGAGGTATCCACATTGGTAGAAGTTCGTTTATGGGGTGTTCATGGCCAGCCGGAAGCTTAAACAATATTTTCTGGGTCATCCCATCACTGTGGTCAGTTCTGCTCCCTTAAGGGATATTATTCAAAATAGAGAAGCCACAGGGCAGGTAGGCAAGTGGGCCATTAAGTTTGGGCCTCATGGTTTGAAGTATATGCCTCACACTGCCATCAAGTCTCAAGCACTGGTGGATTTCATCAACGACCAGACAGAGCTGCAGATGCCTGAAGAGAAGCCAGATAACACATACTGGATTATTCACTTTGATGGGTCCAGGCAATTGGAGGGCTCGGGGGCTAGAGTTGTTTTAGCTTCCCCTCGAGGTGACAAGTTTTGTTATGTTCTAAGGTTGATGTTTCCCTGTACTAACAATGCAACTGAATATGAAGCCTTACTCCATGGTCTTCGGATAGCGAAGGAAATGAACTTAAGCCGAGTGAGCTGTTTCGGCGACTCAGACTTGGTGGCTCAACAAGTTTCAGGCACATGGGATTCTAAGGATCCACTCATGGCGGCTAATCTTCACGAAGTTGATGCTATTGCCGGTCACTTCAAGGGTTATCAAGTGGAGCACATCGATCGCAGAAAAAATGAGGCAGCTGATGCCTTAAGCCTGTTGGGGTCTCAACATAAGCCGGTGCCACCTAACACTTTCTTGGATATTCTGCATAACCCTTCTATCAAGTTGCCTACAGAGGAAGATCTGGCTGTTCCTTACACGGAGGCACAATTGGTGGAGGCTCTTCACGCTATCCGAGATTGGACAGTACCATATTTGGCTTATATGACCCGGGGCGAATTACCTGGGGATGAAACTTTGGCTAGGAAGATAACCCGGCAGTCTAAGTCAATGACAATTGCCAATGGCGAGTTACACCATCGTAGTGTCACTGGGGTGTTAAAGCATTGCGTCTCTACTGAGGAAGGCCGCGAGATTCTTCGTGACATTCATGAAGGAGATTGTGGTCATCATGCCGGTTCGAAGTCCCTTGTGGCCAAAGCTTTTCGTCATGGATTTTATTGGCTGATGGCTCATGCTGATGCATAGGATTTGGTCAGTAAATGTGATGGCTGTCAAAAATTTTCACGGGGAGCTCATTTACCGGCTCAAGAGATGAGAATGATTCCAATTACTTGGTTGTTCACAGTCTGGGTGCTTGATATGGTTGGGCCTTTTAAAAGGTCCAAGGATAAAAAAAATTACCTTTTGGTGGTAGTTGACAAATTCACAAAGTGGGTTGAAGCAGAGCCAGTCAGTATGTGTGACGCGGCAACGGCGGTTCAATTCATCAAAAAGTTGATCTTTCGCTTTGCTTTTCCCCACAACATTATAACTGATAGTGGCACTAATCTGTCCAAGGGTGCTATGAAAGAGTTTTGTCAACGTGAGCATATTTGACTTGACGTTTCGTCAGTGGCTCACCCTCAATCTAATGGTCAAGCTGAAAGACCCAATCAAGAAATTCTGAGACGCATCAAGCCCCGGCTTATGGTTTCGTTGCAGAGGACGCCGGGTTGTTGGGTGGAAGAGTTACCTTCCGTGCTATGGTGTATCAATACTACCCCCAACAGATCTACGGGTTATACGCCTTTCTTCATGGTTTATGGAGCAGAGGCGGTTCTTCCTAGGGACATCCGTCATGACTCACCCCGCGTGGCGGCTTACATTGAAGATGATAATGAACAAGCACATTAGGATGCACTTGAACTGTTAGATGAGGAGCGTGACCTTGCGGCGGCTCGCTCGGCGATTTACCAACAGGATCTGCGCCGTTACCACAACCGCCGAGTTAAGTCCGGAACCTTTCAGGAAGGTGATTTGGTGCTGCGACTCATCCAGGATCAAACGGATATGCATAAGTTATCCCCACCTTGGGAAGGACCCTTCGTGGTTAGCAAGAACCTGAACAACGGGTCATACTACCTTATCGATATTTGAGAACACAAGGACTCACGTAAGTCAGAGGAGGAGACCCGCCGGCCGTGGAATATTGCTCATCTTCGGCCTTACTACACTTGAGCCACCAGCTCTTATGATGTATATATTTTGACGATGTATATATTATGATGATTATAATAAAGCAGGGCCTCTATTTTCATCTTCAAGAATCATGAGTCTTCGTCATGATAATATCAAGACCAAAGGGGGCTTGATCGTATTCGAATCACAACTCTTAATCCCTTTGGTCCGACTTCCTGGTCGTATTCGAACCATAGCCATAAACATTTTGATCATTTGCGGGCTTGGTCGTATTCGAATCACAGCTATTAGCCCCTTTTGGTCTGGGTTATTGATCGTATTCGAATCATAGCCGTTAAACACTTTGATCACTTGGGGGCTTGATCGTATTCGAATCATAGCTATTAACCCCTTTGGTCCAGCTTCCTGGTCGTATTCGAACCATAGCCGTAAACACTTAGATCACTTGGGGGATGGATCGTATTCGAATCACCGCCGTTAACCCTCTTGGTCCGGCTTATTGATCGTATTCGAATCATAGCCATTAAATACTTTGGTCACTTGGGGTTTCCTGATCGTATTCAAATCATAGCTCTCGGCACCCCTTTGATCGGCGCAATGCCATAAACCATTCAGGGGCTTCCTGATCGTATTCGAATCATAGCTATTAACCCTTATGGTCTGGCTTCCTGCTCGTATTCGAAGCATAGCCTCGTTTTTCTCATTTCGCTTGAGTTTTTTGAAGTTTTTTCCAGTTCTTCTTGATATTATCTTGCCTTTTGGTGTAAAGTGATCCCGGCCATCTAGCCTTCAATCTCACAGCTCATATTTGAAGCATACCCGTGGTTTCTACTACCCGGCTCAGTGAGAGGCGACAAGCCACCCATACATGATGATATCAACCACTTGGAAATATTGGCTTCCAAAAGCTTTGGGTACTCACCCTTACTGCACAGGTATCGTAAACCGACAATATAATTCAATATCACAGTCGTTATATGTGAGGTATTATGACCCGCCCTGCGGTTAACCGTCAAGGGATCTTTTCATCTACTTGTGTGCAGGGTAAATTGAATTTTTTCTACACCACTCAAACATCATGATAAACCTAAAAGGATAATTATCAAGTGGTGGTTTAACAGCATTGAGCACAACATGAACGTGCACGATGGCACGGCAGAGCAAAGTTATTTCTACCCTATTACATGACTCCAGGAGTCCAAATGATAAAGTGTTTTTTAGAAGATCACCAAATATGAACCGCCTAGCGGATCAATCTTCTTGATTCTGATGGCTCGATGCTTCTGGATGATCCGTCTCCAATTCTTCGTCCTATTCTACTTCCTGGAAGGTTGGTGATGACCAGTCAATGCCATACAAAGCTTGGAACTCAGCTTCATCATCAATAAGCTTGGACGGGTCAACTTCAGGAGCAAAAGTGTGCTTGGATTGTGGGGATAAGGTCTTTCACTTTGTAAGACGGTGTTGGCATCTTCTGATTTTCCAAGTCATAAGCCGGTTGATACTTGGTGAGGTCTGTCTCATTGGCAATCAGACTGGCCAGAGGACGTATGTCCTTCACAGAAGCAGCAAAATCTTTCTTGTCAAACGGGGTGCCATCTACCTTAAAGCTTGGATACCCGACAGAGATATTGGCTGAGTCTAGCTCCGGTAACCATGCTTTGGCCCGACATAAAGCAGTCACAACTCCGGCTCTTGCAGATGATCGCTTCCTCTCACTAAACCTCTCAGGAAGAACAGAAAGCTTCCTCAACACATCAATCAAGAGAGTGTGGGCTTCATTAGATGGATAAATTATGGCCAATGCGCACTGAGGACCAGTATAAAGCTGCTCCACCAGTGTATAAACTGCCTTCAGCTTCACCGGCATATCTTGGTTGAGATTGGTGCTTCTGGGGCCTGCATAATAGTCATCGATGAATTAAAAACGGTTTATATCATGAAGGAAGATATTCAAATTTGATAGTCATCAGGCGACTTACCAAAGATAGGAGACACCATCCGAGACAACTGGCGTTTTAAGAGGTGAGTTCCGTGGTCGCTTCCTGGAGAGACGCCTCCGCCTTCACCGCCCGTTGTGTCAAGGCAATTTTTTCTTCAGCCCATGAGCTTTTTTCAACTTCAAACTGGCTTTGGTTTTTCTGCCTCAGCCACGCTGAATTCATACTTTGAGTTCGCCTTCTGGGTCTCAGCCTCTTGCAGCTCTAGACGAGTCTTCAAGTCAGACAGCTCTGATTGAAGTTGAGCAGTGGTGGTTTGTACATACACCGGTGTCGACGTTCTGCGAACGGGGGTCCCTAGACATGCGTGCCTGCGGCATGCAGCGTGGCTCAACCAGTGGCCTAGTACGGCCTGTCTTCATCAACAAACACTCAAGACCCTTGCGAGGGGCCAAGCCTCGCGGGGCAGACGATGCAATGCCTCCTCATGAGTGGCCTCACTAGGAAGGCTCGCAAGGAGGCGGAGAGATCAAGGCGAGGGGTACCTCGCGAGGTGCCCATGATGCATGCCATGACCATCAAGACCAGGCGGGCGCTAGGTAGGCGCCAGCCCGCGCAGTGTCCTTGTTTCCTCTTTAGTGCAAAGGGGGCAAGCGCAGGCGCGGAGTACCAAGGCATCAGGAGAAGGTTTCCATATCGGTGCATCATGACCAAGGCCAGCAGGATGGCTGGACGGAGCTCATCATGGAGCCTAACATGGCGTCATCACCATCACCTTTGGTAGGCGAATACCACCTTTAGTCAGGATAGCTTGTACTAGCTGTCCCATTTCAAAATGGCTGTTGTTGGATCCCTTCCCGCTCAATATTTGGGAAGAGGACCAGGATCTCTATAAATAGGGCTAGCCACCACCATAGAGGGGACGGATCGACTGCCCCCAAGCACACCACCAAGCAGACGAACGCTGCTCCTCGCGAGGTTGTTCTTCCCTTGTATTGTTCATCATCAGCCAAGAGGCAATTCACCACCACACATAGGAGTCGGGTATTACACCACAGCGGTAGCCCGAACCTGTATAAATCTTTTGTCTCTTGTGTTGTTCGGGGTGCTAGCTTAGAGATCATGGCGAGGCTGAGAGCGAGATTCGGTAGGAGGAGATCTTCGTGCGCACCCTAGTGTTCGAACCTTAAGGGTTTTGCCGTAACCCGATATCCGACATTTGGCACGCCAGGTAGGGGTGCACCGGAGCTCTTCCTTCTGTCGACCCGCTCTCCACCAACACCGTGCTTCGCCCTGATGGTGGGCGCCGCGCCTCCGGCTCTGGCGGCCAGCGCCAGCACTGGGGCCAGGGGGCTCAGAGCCTTGGCCCCCGCCTTGCGGTAGGTGGAGTGGACGCACAAGTTCAAGCCAGAGATGCCTCCGCGCTACGATGGCGCAGAGGACCCGCTGGCTTTCTTGCTGGCATACGAGGAGGCCGTCCTCAAGGCCGGAGGCGACGACAAGGTCATGGCCAACTGGCTCCCCATGGCCCTCACTTGCGTCCCACGCGCTTGGCTGCTCATCCTGCCGGCATCTTCTGTGGCCTCCTGGGAGGAACTGCGCGGCCTCTTCCTCGCCCACTACGTGGCGCCGGCGCCCCCGGTCATCGGAGCTCTCCTGGGCGGCTCGCAGGCGCCTCCCTTGGACATCCACGCCAAGACGTTTTTTCGCCAGATCGGTGCCGCCCTCGCGCGGCAAGGAGCTCCCCCAGGTTGGGTATCGCCCAAGGCCGACCTGACCTTCAACTTAGACGATCACCCCGTCAACACCGCCTGCTCGAGCGTGCTCCCGATGCTCTGCACGCCCACCATCTGCCAGGTGGCCATCACCAAAACCCTCATCGACAGCGGCGCCGGCCTCAACGTGCTCTCGGTGGAGGCCTTCAGCCTCCTCCATGTACCGCTGGAACGGGTCCGACCCAGCAAGCCCTTATCTGGCGTCGGAGCCAGTTCCTCCAGCTCCCTAAGGCAGATACACCTTCCTATGACCTTCGGCACCCACGATAACTACCGCACGCAGCTGGTCGACTTTGACATCGCCCATATCGGCATCCTGTACAATGCCATCCTCGGATACCCTGCCTTGGCTCAGTTCATGGCAGCGACCCATCCGGCCTACAACCTCATGAAGATGCCCGGGAGTAGCTGCATCCTCACCGTAGCTAGAGATACCAAGGAGGCTCTACTGGCGCTCAACCTGGAGAAGGTCAAGGCAATCCAAGACATGAGTCCACCGCAAACCCTCAGAGAAATGCAGAAGCTCGCCGGTCGTGTGACTGCGTTAAAACGCTTTATCTCCAAGATGGGGGAGCATGCTCTGCCATTCTTCAAGATGATGAAGAAGAAAGGACTGTTTGAGTGGACACAGGAGGCCTACCAAGCGTTTCAAGACCTCAAGAAATATCTGACCAGCCCTCCGGTGATGGTGGCACCGCGCGCTCTTGAGTCCTTGGTGCTCTACCTTGCCGCCACTCCCTACTCCGCCAGCGCAGCCCTGGTGGCGATTCAGGAGGACCGTCAGGCTAAGGGCGCGGCACGCCCAGCCACGGCTACAGTCGTGGCGACACAAGACCAAAAGGGCCTCGCGAGGACCACAACCGCGGAAGCCGGATACCAACCTCTGGAGGAAGACGCCCCCAGGGCTGAAAACGCTGCACCAGGCAACCAGGCGCCGGGGGCTCCATCGTCTCAGGAGGTGCCTCACCCTCCGGAGGACGTAGGCTTCGTCAACACACCCACCCTCATCGAGCATCCGGTGTACTTCGTCAGCACGGTGTTGCGGGCTGCAAGGGCACGATACCCCATGCCTCAGAAGCTCTTATTCGCGCTCTAGGTGGCCTCGTGTCACATCCCTAGCTTTACCCTGGCCTTGGACTAGCTTGGTTGCTGCATCATGTTTAAATTCAAATGAAATTTGAATTGAGGAATATTGGAAGCCTCAAAACCCTAAATAAAAGAGGGGCAAAAACCCTAGAAATCTCATTCATTGCTCCAAAATGCTCCTCTTAAATGTTTGATAATTTTTGGTAAGGGTTCTGGTCCCAACCAAAATATTGAACATTTTTAAGGATTTATTTTTGGGACTTTGAATTTAAATCATTAGCTATTTGAATTTGAATTATATTCATATAATTAGAATATAATTTCAAATATCCCTGAAATATTTTATAAGCTTTTGGAAAAGTCCATCTAGCAATATAAAATACTCAGTGGAGTTTTTGGCATTGTTTGAATTATTTTTAAATTCAAAACAGTGGCAAAAGAATTAAATAAAAACAAAACAGAACAGAAAAATATAACACAGAAATTACCTGGACCTTACCTAGCAGCCACCCACAGCCCAACACCGTGCAGCCCACCTGCGCAGGCCCAGCCCACCTCCTCCCCCTTGTCTTCTTCCTCCCCTCGCACGGAAGCAGCTCGGTGGCGAGCGCCGACGCTGCCTCGGCCACCTCCTGCTTCCTCTCGTCGCCCTGGACTCCGTCCGCAACGCCACGCAGCCCCTGGCCCTTCTCACTCCCTCTGGACCGCTCCCCCTCCCATGGCTCTCTCTTTCCCTCTCTTCCTGTGATCCCCGAATGCACCTGGGAGCGCCGCTCGCCGTAGCCATGACCACGGCCACCCCCTCCCCTCTCCGACGTGCTCCCGAGCTCCTGCACCTCGTCGCCAACCCCCTCACCGAGCCACGTGACCGGAAGGGCCCCGAGCAGCCGCCATCGTCATCATCCCCAAGCTCCGGCCAGGCGCCGTTCTCTGTCGAATTCGGCCACTCCGGCGCGCCCCCGAGCCCACTGACCCTCCCTACAGCTCCGCGGTGAGCCTCTGTGCAGAACCCCTCTCTCTCCCCTCGTGTTTGCGAGCCCTAGGCCATAGTTCCGTCGAGACCGAGACCTCACCGGCGCCGGACTTGTCGCCGTCGTCGTTTTGGTTCACCTCCGTCCAAACCGAGCACGCAGACGTACTCAGAGCACTCCCAGGAGCCCGTAGCACCCACCAACCCCTCCTCCCATGCACCATAGCGCCGGTCCCGCGAACCCCCGAGCTCCGGCCGCCGCCGGGGTCGATACCGCGCTCAACTCCGGCCACCCCACGCCCTCTCGTGGCTCCCCCTAGATGCGCGGGAGCACGGGCTTCCTCCTGGTGCCCTCAGGGTGCCCAACCGCAGCCTGTAGTGCCAACCCGAGCTACTCCGGCGAGGTTCCGCCGTCGCCGTGGTCGCCGGCGTCACTCGCCGACGTGGCCACTTAATTAGGGCGTAAACACCTCGCTAATCACCCACTAGAGCCACTGCCAAGTGGGCCCCGTGCCTAATTAATTAGTTTAACCTCTCTGTTTAGATTAGTACTAATTTTGTGGGCCCCATAGGTCAGTTTGACCTGGCCCCGTCACACTTTGACCGACCCCACACGTCGGAGTTGACCGTGCTGACGTGGCCTTTGACCCGGCCCCACCTGTCAGTGGGTTAAACAACCCTGTGTCACTGACGTGTGGCCCCCACACGTCCGGTTTGACCTGGAGGCGCCCTGTTGACCTGCTGACGTCGAGGTGATGTCATGCTGACGCATTAAATGATTTTCTGGATTTAAAAATAATCAGGAAATTCCAGAAAATGCCTAAAACTTCTAAAAATCATAGAAAATTAACCGTAACTCCATATTAAATAATTTATATATGAAAAATTATCAGAAAAATTCAAGGAGTCCATCTGTACCATTTTCATGCATGTTAGAACAACTTATAGCTGCTGTTTAGCACAAATCAATTAAATGGCATTTGAATAATCACATATGGAGTTTGAATTTGAATTTTGTATTCAAACCAACTTCATTTAATCTGTTGCTAGTTGCATTAGCCCAAAACACATTCATTTTGCCATGTCATGATCATGCATCATATTGTGCATTGCATTGATTTTGTTCCCTTTTGTGTTACCGGTATTGTCCCCTCTCGATAGACGTGATATCGATGATGTGATCGTTGACACTGATGAAGACTCAATGCTATCTTCAGAAGTGCCAGGCAAGCAAAACCCCCTTGTTCATTCCGATACAATCCCACTCTCTCGCTCCTGCTCTCTTTTACTGCATTAGGACAACAACGATTCAACTGTTACTTGCTGCGGTAGCTGAACCCCTTTATCCTTTGCATGACCTGTCATTCCACAGTAAATAGATGAAACCCACTAGTATGAGTAGGAATTGTTTGAGCCCTGTTGTGCCTACTCATTCATGCTTGTTTGTCATGCCTACTACTGCTTAGAGTTGAGTCAGGTCTGATTCATCGGGGATGAATCAGAGGCGTGCAAACATGTCCTACTGTGTGTGAGCTAAGTGTGTGAACACGATTTGGTAAAAGGTGTCGGTGAGAGGCCATGTAGGAGTACATGGTGGGTTGTCTCATTGAAGTCGTCCTCAGGAACTGAGTTCTGTGTTTGTGATCCATGATTCAGCCACTACCATACATTGGGCCCTGAAATATGACCCCGCTCGACTTCTTATTCACCCTTGTCCTCTGTCCAGGAGTTGCAAGTAGTTTCTAGTGTTTGTAGTATGCTGGAGGCCGTGGACAGTGCTGACCGTAGGGGTGGGCTGTGATGCGGTAGGCACGTGGCCGGGTATACCGGGCGCCCGTTTGGTGTCACGGAACCCTGTTCACATCGTTTGGGGCTGTGAGCGAAACTCCGGCCGGATCTCCTCATGGATGGAACCCGAATAGGCGATAAACCTGGACTAGAGACTTGAGTGTTTAGGTAGGTCGTGGTCTACACCCACGTCGGCTTTCGCTTGAAGTCTGCCGAGCACATGTCGTGTGCAGACGCTAAGTGGTGGAAACACGTATGAAGAAGTACACCCCTGCAGGGTTAACATCATCTATTCGAATAGCCGTGTCCGCGGTAAAGGACTTCTGGGTTGCTTATATCAGTTCATAGACAAGTGAAAGTGGATACTTTAAAATGCGCAAGATAAGCGTGAGTGCTATGGATGGCGTTCTCGTAGGGAGACGGGAGCGGATCCATAGTGGTGTATTGATATGGTGAATATGTGGACTCGTGTGCGCCACCTCAAAAGAGTTGCTTGCAGTCGTAGTTTAGGATAGCCACCGAGTCAAAGCTGGCTTGCTGCAGTTAAACCCCACCATCCCTTTGTTGAAAATGATGCATATGTAGTTAGTTCTGATGTAAGTCTTGCTGGGTACATTTGTACTCACGTTTGCCTATTTTATGTTTTTGCAGAGAGACTTCAGTCTCACTAGTAGTTCCACGTGGACTTTGACGTTTAGCTTGATACCTCAGCTACGATCTTGTGCCCTCGGCAGGATCTGATAGATAGTCAGGCTTCTCGGCCTTTTTATTTATAGATGTCTGTACCCAGACATGATAGCTTCCGCTTGTGCTTTGACTTGTATGCTCTGATTGTTGGGTCATGAGACCCATGATTGTAATATCTCGCTCCTCGGAGCCTAATGAATAAACTACTTGAGTCGTAGAGTCATGTTGTGATGCCATGTTGTGTTTGCACATATCGAGCATATTGTGTGTATGTTATTGAAATGCTTGGTATGTGTGGGATCTGACTATCTAGTTGTTTATCCTTAGTAGCCTCTCTTACCGGGAAATGTCTCCTAGTGTTTCCACCGAGCCATGGTAGCTTGCTACTGCTCCGGAACACTTAGGCTGGCCGGCATGTGTCCTTCTTCGTTCCTGTGTCTGTCCCTTCGGGGAAATGTCACGCGGTGAATACCGGAGTCCTGTTATCCCGCTACAGCCCGGTTCACCGGAGTCCTGCTAGCCCAGTGCTACAGCCTGGATTCACTCGCTGATGACCGACACGTTCGATGCTGGGTCATGGATGCCTGTCCCTGTAAGTCTGTGCCGCTTTGGGTTTACGACTAGCCATGTCAGCCCGGGCTCCTTATCATATGGATGCTAGCGACACTGTCATATACGTGTGCCAAAAGGCGCAAACGGTCCCGGGTAAAGGTAAGGCGACACCCGTGGGAATACCGTGCGTGAGGCCGCAAAGTGATATGAAGTGTTACATGCTAGATCTATGTGGCATTGAGTCGGGGTCCTGACAGCGTTGGTATCAGAGCCAGACTGCCTGTAGGATTACCAAGCCAAACTGGTCGAAGTTGAGTCTAGAAATTCTTTAGTTATATAAGGGAATTGATTGTGGGATGGAACGTAAGGCTCTTTTTACTCCTTACACCTTATGCCTTCTGATCTGAGTCATCATCTTCTCTTCTACGGGGATTAAGAACTAGGCTATCTCTTCTTTCTATTAGGATCACGTGTTACTAATCAGTAGACTTATAGATTGTTGGATTTAAGTCTCAGTTCAGTTCCTACTACTTCCGTATGTTAATTGTTGATCTCGGAACCTTGATATTGTGCTTCTAAGTGGTTATGCCACCATTTTTGTGAATGTCTCAAATCTTTTCTGAGCATTTACAGCCGTTATGCTGTCCGAGTCATCCCAGGTTTCTAAATAGTCCGATGCATTTGCAAATCCTTTCCCTCTGGTTTCGATGCTCCTTTATGCCAGCTCAATCACACTAATCGGTGTGTTGAGGTAATTATTGCCTCGACATATATGTTGGAATTATTATTATGACCCTAGGTGCTTAGGGGATCATCTAGTGGTCTAGCCATGATTTGTGTCCTAGTGTGAAGATTCTGGCCTTTATTCTCGGAAGCATCCCGTGATGCTACTTAGTAGTAGGTATTCTACTCCTGGGTTCTGAACCCGAGATTCACTCTACCTACTTCATGTGGATAGTAATTGCTAGTGCCTTTAGGATATTAGTAACCTTTGCGATAGTCCTTGAAGTCCGTGGTATCTTCTTCTTCCAACTACCATGAACCATTATGGCAGATGTTTATTGGATCAAAAAAAAAATCACAATTAGAGTACTCTTGAGGAGTTCTCCATTCATAAATCGTGACTCTGCCAGTCCTACCTCTCTCCATGGGTTATCTGGATGAAATGTTGAATTCGTTCGACATGCCAAACCATGCATCCACAACTCAGAAAATCGTGTGTTCCTTTGAGTTGTCCCTCTTTAGTTGTCTACTGACCTTCGTCTATCAATTGATAGTCAAGAGTATGCGTGCGTTCGTTTATCGATGCCTATTACTCTTGTGGTCCATCAAGCCATTCTATCGTAGAATGACTAGGAGGAACAAACTCCAGTACCTCTTCCATATCTAGGATTGGGTCAAAGCAATTGTGCTCCGCAGATCAAAATGCCAGTCCAGCTTTTGCTTCTGTTCTACCCTAAAGTATTACCGTCTTTATGTCAGGATTTTCATGAGGATTGCACCGGCTCTTGTGAATTCTTGACGTAGTGATACTTCTCACCATCATTACTCATTCCTCGGTTCCGTGTGGTTATAACCGGAATGTCGACAAGTGAATCGTGATGTGTGAAATCAATACGCCTAGCAACCTCGTTGCTGGGTAGTTAAAGGACAATAATTTCATTCTTAGCGTGTTGGTTTTGAATCATCATTCTAAGGTTGATCATGCTACCTAGTCCATTCTCCTGGTTCACTCCTCGATCGATGAGTTAGGATTATTTCAAATCCTTGCTCTATTGATCATATCGTCTTGCCCTGAAAAGCAAGATTGTTCTCGAGCTTAGTAACATACCGGTGGTTCGTGATTTTTTGAATATCTTCTCAGAAGTATTACCAGGTTGTCACCTGACCGCTATGTTGAGTTCGTGATCAAGTTGGTTTATTCTTGTAAACCACCCCTTCTCCAAGAATCCGTGTTGGATACCCTGAGCTAGTTGGATAAGCTAAACAACAACTTGGAGAGTTGGAAGATAAAAGCTTGTCCGACTTAGTTCATGTTAAGGGATATCTTTTTGTGTGTGTGTGTGTGTTGAAGAAAGATGATATCTTCATCAATTGGTCCTTGTGAACAATTGTTGGATCTATTATCTTACCCAAACCTTTGATTGAGTATGGGCTATCATCCAATCAGACGAGAACCAACGATATTCGTAATGTTGTCTTACTCGTGGTTGATCCCTCGAGCATACACCATTATATCTTTTGGGTCTGACTAATGCTATCACTTGTTCACTTAACTATGGAATTCCTTTTAAAAGGAAACCCAGATGAATTGTTGTTGTGCCCATCGACAACATCCTTGTCTTCTTCATAATTTTGCTGAACATTAAGCTAGTGTTGGAAACTTTTGAAAGCATTTGTTCATGCTAGCTCATGAAGCATATGTTCGGATGTAAGAAGTGACTTCCTCTAGTTCATGTGCATTTGATGCAAGTTGCCGCCGTGGACTCGAGAAAGTCAATGTTGCTTCCTCTGGAATCATCGCAAGTCAGTCATGCACACGTGCGAAGTATTCTGTGGTCTGGAGACTTGCAACCTTCATTCCATATGTGTATCCTAGCACACCAAGCCACTGACTGATTTGTTCAAGGAGAAGGAGTATCTTCATAAGAGCTAATCCGGACTTATGAAAGAACTTTGATATCCTCGCTGATGGTTCCCAACCAGAACTCGGTAGTGTTTTATTGTAAGACTACCATGTGGGCATGCTTGTCTGGGACAACGTGTTCACATGTTTGTAGCAGAACCAGCTCATGTTTTGGAGCTTGCTATCGTAGTTCATCTCCCGAGAATCCCGCAACGTCATCTCGTCGATTTGTGTTGCAAACTTTCATTTTTCTTCCTAGACTCGATGGGTCTGGAATATTCTGACACCAACCAGATCTGAATCTCAGGCAGATATGATGGTTGGAACATTTCCCCAAGAACTATAATATTGGTTCCTCGATAACTGGTAAAGTGGATGTCGTGGCCAGCACCACCCAGCCGAAAGACCTATTATTGTAGTATCTTGATTGAAGAAGTTGGCCACCTCCCCATAAGGACTTCATAGGATTTACCTCCGTAACTGTTCCTTATGGATTCTATTGCTCCCGAAGTCCGACCTTTTACTTGATGTTCTAGTTATCAAACCATATCTATGAATGGGATACACTAGCACATCAAGGAGAACATTAGAAGCGGAGTGCTAAATGTCTCTCGGTCGATCATCCAGATTTTGTTTCCTTGGCCTCGCTAAGGTGAAATCTAAGAAAGTGTTATCTTTCTTTGCATCTGCATCCTCCATCACCGTTCATCATGGTAGTAAGTTGTGTTACCGGACCCTTGACACGGATGTTGGTAAAACCTTGACGAATGTGGAAATGCTCAAGTTCTTGAGAGCACGCACAAGTGCTACGTGTTATCATCGGCACTAACTGGGATTCCTCTCAGTTTCCTCGGCAATGCTATGACCTCTTCAGACAGTGAAATCACTCTCTGTTGTTGGGTTCTTCCCCAGTTACCAGAATCATTCCCAGCATTTGCATTTTGTTCCTAGCTTGCACCGCCAATGTGCCATTCTACCATGGGTCTCTTCCATTTCCGGTGGTAAGCAAATTCATCCATTACGTTGTCTTCAACAAGGTAATCCACATCATCCAAGTCTGAGTATGCCATTCTACCGACCCCCTCCAAATGATCGCTTGTGATTGCCTTAGGCTGGTATAAAGAGTTTCAATGATCTTTGAATCAAAGGTAATTCTTTTTGCCACTTAAGGGGATATATCTACGAGTCACCATCCCTAAGATGCCTCGTTGTGGTATCATGGCAACTCAACTCCTCGCTACGTTGACAATTGATTACCACCTTCTTAAGCGTGAAATTGTTGTCCACCTAGTGAACCTTCGTCATCCGTTTCTTTCCACCCCTCTCGATGTGTATCTCGTGTCTCAACCGAGAGATGGTCCTATGTCTCATTCCGTGAGTTGTTCGACCTTCGAGAAGATCGACCCTTCTAGAGTCTCCTTCTTCCCTCCATGTCATGTTGACAGGATTTTTCAAGGCAAGACTTCAAGACAATGATGGTGAATGAATCAACGTTCAATTGAAGTGCACCCTGGATCGTGAAGATTATACTAGTTGCGTTTTCCTTCACCTTACCCTACGCTTGAATCTCGAGACGAGATTCTTGTTTAGTGGGGGTGAGTTGTCACATCCCTAGCTTTACCCTGGCCTTGGACTAGCTTGGTTGCTGCATCATGTTTAAATTCAAACGAAATTTGAATTGAGGAATATTGGAAGCCTCAAAACCCTAAATAAAAGAGGGGCAAAATCCCTAGAAATCTCATTCATTGCTCCAAAATGCTCCTCTTAAATGTTTGATAATTTTTGGTAAGGGTTCTGGTCCCAACAAAAATATTGAACATTTTTAAGGATTTATTTTTGGGACTTTGAATTTAAATCATTAGCTATTTGAATTTGAATTATATTCATATAATTAGAATATAATTTCAAATATCCCTGAAATATTTTATAAGCTTTTGGAAAAGTCCATCTAGCAATATAAAATACTCAGTGGAGTTTTTGGCATTGTTTGAATTATTTTTAAATTCAAAACAGTGGCAAAAGAATTAAATAAAAACAAAACAGAACAGAAAAATATAACACAGAAATTACCTGGACCTTACCTAGCAGCCACCCACAGCCCAACACTGTGCAGCCCACCTGCGCAGGCCCAGCCCACCTCCTCCCCCTTGTCTTCTTCCTCCCCTCACACCGAAGCAGCTCGGTGGCGAGCGCCGACGCTGCCTCGGCCACCTCCTGCTTCCTCTCGTCGCCCTGGACTCCGTCCGCAACGCCACGCAGCCCCTGGCCCTTCTCACTCCCTCTGGACCGCTCCCCCTCCCCTGGCTCTCTCTTTCCCTCTCTTCCTGTGATCCCCGAACGCACCTGGGAGCGCCGCTCGCCGTAGCCATGACCACGGCCACCCCCTCCCCTCTCCGACGTGCTCCCGAGCTCCTGGACCTCGTCGCCAACCCCCTCACCGAGCCACGTGACCGGAAGGGCCCCGAGCAGCCGCCATCGTCATCATCCCCAAGCTCCGGCCCGACGCCGTTCTCCGTCGAATTCGGCCACTCCGGCGCGCCCCCGAGCCCACTGACCCTCCCTACAGCTCCGCGGTGAGCCTCTGTGCAGAACCCCTCTCTCTCCCCTCGTGTTTGCGAGCCCTAGGCCATAGTTCCGTCGAGACCGAGACCTCACCGGCGCCGGACTTGTCGCCGTCGTCGTTTTGGTTCACCTCCATCCAAACCGAGCACGCAGACGTACTCAGAGCACTCCCAGGAGCCCGTAGCACCCACCAACCCCTCCTCCCATGCACCATAGCGCCGGTCCCGCGAACCCCCGAGCTCCGGCCGCCGCCGGGGTCGATACCGCGCTCAACTCCGGCCACCCCACGCCCTCTCGTGGCTCCCCCTAGATGCGCGGGAGCACGGGCTTCCTCCTGGTGCCCTCAGGGTGCCCAACCGCAGCCTGTAGTGCCAACCCGAGCTACTCCGGCGAGGTTCCGCCGTCGCCGTGGTCGCCGGCGTCACTCGCCGACGTGGCCACTTAATTAGGGCGTAAACACCTCGCTAATCACCCACTAGAGCCACTGCCAAGTGGGCCCCGTGCCTAATTAATTAGTTTAACCTCTCTGTTTAGATTAGTACTAATTTTGTGGGCCCCATAGGTCAGTTTGACCTGGCCCCGTCACACTTTGACCGACCCCACACGTCGGAGTTGACCGTGCTGACGTGGCCTTTGACCCGGCCCCACCTGTCAGTGGGTTAAACAACCCTGTGTCACTGACGTGTGGCCCCCACACGTCAGGTTTGACCTGGAGGCGCCCTGTTGACCTGCTGACGTCGAGGTGATGTCATGCTGACGCATTAAATGATTTTCTGGATTTAAAAATAATCAGGAAATTCCAGAAAATGCCTAAAACTTCTAAAAATCATAGAAAATTAACCGTAACTCCAAATTAAATAATTTATATATGAAAAATTATCAAAAAAATTCAAGGAATCCATCTGTACCATTTTCATGCATGTTAGAACAACTTATAGCTGCTGTTTAGCACAAATCAATTAAATGGCATTTGAATAATCACATATGGAGTTTGAATTTGAATTTTGTATTCAAACCAACTTCATTTAATCTGTTGCTAGTTGCATTAGCCCAAAACACATTCATTTTGCCATGTCATGATCATGCATCATATTGTGCATTGCATTGATTTTGTTCCCTTTTGTGTTACCGGTATTGTCCCCTCTCGATAGACGTGATATCGATGATGTGATCGTTGACACTGATGAAGACTCAATGCTATCTTCAGAAGTGCCAAGCAAGCAAAACCCCCTTGTTCATTCCGATACAATCCCACTCTCTCGCTCCTGCTCTCTTTTACTGCATTAGGACAACAACGATTCAACTGTTACTTGCTGCGGTAGCTGAACCCCTTTATCCTTTGCATGACCTGTCATTCCACAGTAAATAGATGAAACCCACTAGTATGAGTAGGAATTGTTTGAGCCCTGTTGTGCCTACTCATTCATGCTTGTTTGTCATGCCTGCTACTGCTTAGAGTTGAGTCAGGTCTGATTCATCGGGGATGAATCAGAGGCGTGCAAACATGTCCTACTGTGTGTGAGCTAAGTGTGTGAACACGATTTGGTAAAAGGTGTCGGTGAGAGGCCATGTAGGAGTACATGGTGGGTTGTCTCATTGAAGCCGTCCTCAGGAACTGAGTTCTGTGTTTGTGATCCATGATTCAGCCACTACCATACATTGGGCCCTGAAATATGACCCCGCTCGACTTCTTATTCACCCTTGTCCTCTGTCCAGGAGTTGCAAGTAGTTTCTGGTGTTTGTAGTATGCTGGAGGCCGTGGACAACGCTGACCGTAGGGGTGGGCTGTGATGCGGTAGGCACGTGGCCGGGTATACCGGGCGCCCGTTTGGTGTCACGGAACCCTGTTCACATCGTTTGGGGCTGTGAGCGAAACTCCTGCCGGATCTCCTCATGGATGGAACCCGAATAGGCGATAAACCTGGACTAGAGACTTGAGTGTTTAGGTAGGTCGTGGTCTACACCCACGTCGGCTTTCGCTTGAAGTCTGCCGAGCACATGTCGTGTGCAGACGCTAAGTGGTGGAAACATGTATGAAGAAGTACACCCCTGCAGGGTTAACATCATCTATTCGAATAGCCGTGTCCGCGGTAAAGGACTTCTGGGTTGCTTATATCAGTTCATAGACAAGTGAAAGTGGATACTTTAAAATGCGCAAGATAAGCGTGAGTGCTATGGATGGCATTCTCGTAGGGAGACGGGAGCGGATCCATAGTGGTGTATTGATATGGTGAATATGTGGACTCGTGTGCGCCACCTCAAAAGAGTTGCTTGCAGTCGTAGTTTAGGATAGCCACCGAGTCAAAGATGGCTTGCTGCAGTTAAACCCCACCATCCCTTTGTTGAAAATGATGCATATGTAGTTAGTTCTGATGTAAGTCTTGCTGGGTACATTTGTACTCACGTTTGCCTATTTTATGTTTTTGCAGAGAGACTTCAGTCTCACTAGTAGTTCCACGTGGACTTCGACGTTTAGCTTGATACCTCAGCTACGATCTTGTGCCCTCGGCAGGATCTGATAGATAGTCAGGCTTCTCGGCCTTTTTATTTATAGATGTCTGTACCCAGACATGATAGCTTCCGCTTGTGCTTTGACTTGTATGCTCTGATTGTTGGGTCATGAGACCCATGATTGTAATATCTCGCTCCTTGGAGCCTAATGAATAAACTACTTGAGTCGTAGAGTCATGTTGTGATGCCATGTTGTGTTTGCACATATCGAGCATATTGTGTGTATGTTATTGAAATGCTTGGTATGTGTGGGATCTGACTATCTAGTTGTTTATCCTTAGTAGCCTCTCTTACCGGGAAATGTCTCCTAGTGTTTCCACCAAGCCATGGTAGCTTGCTACTGCTCCGGAACACTTAGGCTGGCCGGCATGTGTCCTTCTTCGTTCCTGTGTCTGTCCCTTCGGGGAAATGTCACGCGGTGAATACCGGAGTCCTGTTAGCCCGCTACAGCCCGGTTCACCGGAGTCCTGCTAGCCCAGTGCTACAGCCTGGATTCACTCGCTGATGACCGACACGTTCGATGCTGGGTCATGGATGCCTGTCCCTGTAAGTCTGTGCCGCTTTGGGTTTACGACTAGCCATGTCAGCCCGGGCTCCTTATAATATGGATGCTAGCGACACTGTCATATACGTGTGCCAAAAGGCGCAAACGGTCCCGGGTAAAGGTAAGGCGACACCCGTGGGAATACCGTGCGTGAGGCCGCAAAGTGATATGAAGTGTTACATGCTAGATCTATGTGGCATTGAGTCGGGGTCCTGACACCTCGTGTAAACTGCGGCTCTACTTTCAAGGTCACCCCATCAAGGTCGTCTCGGCCTACCCATTGGAAAGGGTACTCAGGAGCCGCACCTCCGCTGGAAGGGTCGCCGAATGGAACATCGAGCTGCAAGCGTTTCAGTTGGAGTTCAGCCATCCAGGGTCGTCAAGGGAGCAACACTTGCTGATTTTGTGGCAGAATGGACAGAGGCACCAGGGCTCTAGCCGGGCGAGGATCGGTCTCTAACCCAAGGAAGTGAGGCACCATATGGCTGGGTCATGTACTTCGATGGAGCACTCTCGTGGCAGGGCGCGGGGGCTGGCGTGGTGCTTATATCCCCCTCTCAAGACAAACTCTACTATGCGGTACAGCTCTGTTTCCAGCAGGGTGAGAAGGTCTCCAACAACATAGCAGAATATGAGGGTCTCATAGCAGGCCTAAAACCTGCAACAACACTGGGGGTGAAGCGTCTCATCATCAAGGGCGATTCACAACTCCTCGTCAACATCTCCAACAAGGTGTATGAGACGAGGGACGAGCACATGGAGGCATATTTGGCGGAAGTACGCAAGATGGAAAAGCAGTTTTGTGGGCTGGAGTTGCAGCATGTGCCCCGTGGCACCAACCAACAGGCTGATGACATCGCCAAGAGGGCGTCCAGGCGGCTGCCTCAGGAGCCTGGCGTTTTCGAGGAACGACTCTTCAAGCCATCGGCGGCACCGTCACTTTCAAGCACGGCACAGCCTCGGGAAGCGGTCCCTCAACCACCTGCCTTGGGAGCCCCGGCCTCTGGCCCGACCTCAGGATCTCGCCTGCTCCTGGCGTTGGAGCCTCAGGAGGGATGCTAGACCACGGAATTCAAGGACTACCTGATGCAAGGGACGCTGCCGGAGAAAGAGGAGGATGTGGAGCGCGTGGCCAGGCAGGCTATGGCCTACTGCATCCAAGACGGTGATTTATACCGGAGGTGGCCAAATGATGTTTCCCTATGTTGCATCTACAGGGAACAGAAGAAGGAGCTGCTGGCCGACATACACGGTGGAGATTGTGGACACCACTTGTCGTCACGAACCCTCGTTGGCAAGGCGTTATTTCGCAGTGGGTTCTACTTGCCTGCGACACTCAACGACACGACCGAGCTCATGAAGTCCTGCAACTGCCAATTCCACACCAAGCAGATCCATCAGCCAGCTCAGGGCCTGCAGACCATCCCACTCTCGTGGCCATTCGCGGTCTGGGGGTTGGATATCTTGGGCCCGTTTCCTCGAGCGCCTGGGGGCTATCGCTACCCCTATGTCGCCATCGACAAGTTCTCCAAGCGGGCAGAGGTGGAAGCTGTCCGCACCATCCCAGCCGGTTCTACGGTGAAGTTCATAAAGGGCCTCGTGAGCCGGTTTGGCGTCCCTAACCGCATCATCCCCGATAATGGTTCGCAGTTCACCAGCAATATCTTCAAAACGTATTGTAATAACCTTGGAACGCAGATATGCTACGCTTCGGTGGTGCACCCCCGGAGTAACGGCCAGGCCGAGCGCGCCAACGCGGAGGTCCTGAGGGGTCTCAAGATCAGGACCTTCAAGAAGAAGTTGGAGGCCCACGGCAGGGGCTGGTACGACGAGCTCTAGTCCGTGGTGTGGTCCATCCGCACCACCGCCACCAAGCCAACTGTCGAGACCCCGTTCTTCCGCATCTATGGAGCAGAAGCGGTTCTCCCTCACGACGTCAGGCATTGCTCTGCGTGGGTCCTAGCGTTTGATGAGGCCCAGCAGGACGCCATGCGGGGGATGGACCTCGCGCTGGGGGAGGAATGTCACCGTGAAGCCACGCTACGGGCAGCAAGATACTAGTAGGCGCTGCAGCGGTATCACTGTCGCAACATCCGCCCCAGGACTCTCGAGGTAGGTGACCTCGTACTCAAGCGGGTGCTCTCCAGGGAAGGGCCGCATAAGCTCTCAACCATGTGGGAGGGCCCATTCAAGGTTGTCCAGGTCTCTAGGCCTGGCGCCGCGCGCCTGGAGACCCAGGATGGGGTGCCCATCCCAAACGCCTGGAACATTCAGCACCTCCGGAAGTTCTACCCTAAAGAAAGGCCCAGTGTCTGTGAAGAAGGCCCGGCGCCTGTTGTCGGTGTCAAAACTGGTGATCTCAGGTAGGGTCTCCCGAACTGTGCGTCTAAGGCTAATGGTAACAGGAGGCAGGGGACACGATGTTTTACCCAGGTTCACGCCCTCTCGATGGAGGTAATACCCTACTTCATGCTTGATTGATCTTGATGATATGAGTATTACAAGAGTTGATCTATCACGAGATCTTAGAGGCTAAACCCTAGAAGCTAGCCTATGATTATGATTGTTGTTTTTCTACGGACTAAACCCTCCGGTTCATATAGACACCGGAGGGGGCTAGGGTTACACAAAGTCGGTTACAGAGAAGGAAATGTACACGTCCGAATATCCAAGCTTGCCTTCCACGCAAAGGAGAGTCCCATCCGGACACGGGACGAAGTCTTAAATATTGTATCTTCATAGTCCAAAAGTCCGGTCAAAGAATATAGTCCGGCTGTCCGAAGACCCCTTAATCCAGGACTCCCTCAGTAGCCCCTGAACCAGGCTTCAATGACGATGAGTCCGGCATGCATATTTGTTCTCGGCATTGCAAGGCGGGTTCCTTCTCCGAATACTCCATAGAAGATTTAGGACACAAGGGTCATGTCCGGCTCTGCAAAACAAATTCCACATACCACCATAGAGAGTATAATATTCCACACATCTAATCTGATGACAACTTTTTATAGCATGACATCACGTCATGGTTCGGTTATTATTCAAACCGTTTCTCACAACCAGCCACCGCACATATCGCGAAGCGGTTTTATCGGCATGTCTTGTCGAAGCAGAAATCGTGTCCCCTTATCCCGTGATCCTTATCAATATAGACGTGGGTAACCCAACCATGCCATCAAATGTTGCGTTTGGGGAATAAGCGGTTTTAGCGGGCAAGTGGGGAGGCACAGGATATTCGCTGCCTTTATAAGGGGATGAGAGTCTTCCCGTTCACCCACGCCCTTTCCTATTCATCCATTCCTTTCTGCCCGAGCCCTAGTGCCCAAGCGTTTCTCTTCTTCGCCCAAGAAGGCTTCCTTAAGATGTTCGGATCTGGAATAGGAGGCAAGTGGATGGCCTCTACCATCCGGGAGAAGGACATCAAAAAGTTTCGGGGGGCCGGGTATCTAGCCAAGAGAATTGGCCACCGTCTTCTGATGGCGGGACAGATAGTCCCCACCCCGGAACCCCATGAGAGGGTAGTATTTCTCCCTCATTTTGTCCGCGGGCTAGGGTTTCCCCTCCACCCATTTGTTCGCGGCGTCATGTACTATTATGGGATTGATTTCCATGATCTATCCCCAAATTCCTTTCTCAACATCTCGACATTCATAGTCATGTGTGAGGCCTTTCTTCGCGTTCCGCCGCACTTTGCTTATGCCTGAAGGTTTTTATTGTAAAGCCCAAGGTAGTGAGCAGCAAGCATGCTGAATGCGGAGGCGCCATGGTGAGCAAGATGCCCAACGTCACATGGCCGACAGGGACTTTCAATGATTCCGTCAAGGAGTGGCAGCAACAGTGGTTCTACATCACCAAGCCGCATGGCAAGGAGTGGCCCGCCATTCCGGAGTTCAGATCCGGTGCCCCCCTACGACTTACGTCATGGAAAGAGAAGGGCCTGAGCTGGGCTTCGTCTGACTAATACGTCTCCAACGTATCTACTTTTCCCAACACTTTTGCCCTTGTTTTGGACTCTAACTTGCATGATTTGAATGAAACTAACTCGGACTGACGTTGTTTTCAGCAGAACTGCCATGATATTGTTTTATGTGTAGAAAACAAAAGTTCTCCGAATGTCCTGAATATCCACGGAGGCACTTTTTGGAATATATAAAAAATACTGGTGAAAGAATCAAGACCAGGGGGCCCACACCCTGTCCACGAGGGTGGGGGGCACGCCCACCTCCCCTGGGCGTGCCCCCTGAGGCTCCGCCGACCTCAACTCCAACTCCATATATTCTGTTTCGCGGAGAAACAAATCAGAGAGAAAGTTTCATCGCGTTTTACAATACGGAGCCACCGCCAAGTCCTAATCTCTCTCGGGAGGGCTGATCTGGAGTCCGTTCGGGGCACCGAAGAGGGGGATTCGTCACCGTCGTCATCATCAACCATCCTCCATCACCAATTTCATGATGCTCACCGCCGTGCGTGAGTAATTCCATCATAAGCTTGCTGGACGGTGATGGGTTGGATGAGATTTACCATGTAATCAAGTTAGTTTTGTTAGGGTTTGATCCCCAGTATCCACTATGTTCTGAGATTGATGTTGCTATGACTTTGCTATGCTTAATGCATGTCACTAGGGCCCGAGTGCCATGATTTCAGATCTGAACCTATTATGTTTTCATGAATATATGAGTGTTCTTGATCCTATCTTGCAAGTCTATAGTCACCTATTATGTGTTATGATCCGACAACCCCGAAGTGACAATAATCGGGATACTTCCCGGTGATGATCGTAGTTTCAGGAGTTCATGTATTCACTATGTGCTAATGCTTTGTTCCGGTTCTCTATTAAAAGGAGGCCTTAATATCCCTTAGTTTCCACTAGGACCCCGCAGCCACGGGAGGGTAGGACAAAAGATGTCATGCAAGTTCTTTTATATAAGCACATATGACTATATATGGAATACATGCCTACATTACAGTGATGAACTGGAGCTAGTTCTGTGTCACCCTATGTTATAGCTATTACATGAGGAATCACATGCGGCATAGTTATCCATCACTGATCCATTGCCTACGAGCTTGTCACATCTTGTGCTTTGCTTATTTACTTTTCCGTTGCTATTGTTACAATCACTACAAAACCCAACAATATTACTTCTGCTACTGTTACCTTTATTATCATACTACTTTGCTACTAAATACTTTGCTACAGACACTAAGTTATCTAGGTGTGGTTGAATTGACAACTCAACTGCTAATACTCAATAATATTCTTTGGCTCCCCTTGTGTGGAATCAATTAATTTCGGTTGAATACTTTACCCTCGAAACCTGATGCGATCCCCTACACTTGTGGGTTATCAAGACTAATTTGTGGCGCCATTGCCGGGGAGCATAGCTCTATTCTCTGAGTCACTTGGGATTTATATCTGTTGATCACTATGAGGAACTTGAAAGACGAAAGAACGAAGATTTTTCCCTCAACTACGAGGGGAGGTAAGGAACTGCCATCTAGCTCTGCACTAGATTCTCCGTCTGTTTTGAGTAAGCTTGCGACACCTAAACCTGCTACTGCTATGAATTCTGATATGTCGCATGTTATCGATGATGCCACTTCTGCTATGCATGATACTTATGATGAAACTACTTCCGTGCGTGATTCTACATTGCCATTAGGTGAATTTCTTGATGAACAACTTGCTAGAGTTAGAGAGAATGAAATTATTTAAGATGCTATTATTGATAATAGTGATGATGAAAGTTCTCCCAATGATTATGAATTGCCTGTTTTTCCTGAGGGTTATGTTATGGAAGAGGAAGCTGCTAGAGCTATCTTTGCTTGTAAAGATAGATATGATCTTAAGAAATTACTAGCTAAATGGAAGCAGCAATCTCTTAATGCTAGAATGAAACTTGACCCTGCTTTTGCTACTTCACCTATCTGTGTTACTGATAAGGATTATGAATTCTCTATTGATCCTGAGATTATTACTTTAGTTGAATCTGATCCTTTTTATGGCCATGAATTTGAAACTGTTGTGGCACATCTTACTAAGTTAAATGATATAGCCACCCTGTTTACTAATGATGAGAAGTCTCGCTATTACTATATCATTAAGATATTACCATTCTCATTAAAGGGAGATGCTAAGACTTGGTTTAATTCTCTTTCTCCTTGTTGTGTGCGTAGTCCCCAGGATATGATTTATTACTTCTCTGCTAAATATTTCCCTGCTCATAAGAAACAAGCTGCCTTGCGGGAAATACATATTTTTTTGCCAATCAAAGAAGAGAGTCTCCCACAAGCTTGAGGTAGGCTTCTCCGATTACTTCATGCTTTGCCTGATCATCCTCTTAAGAAAAATGAAATACTTGATATCTTTTATAATGGACTAACTGACGCTTCCAAGGACTACTTGGACAGTTGTGCTGGTTGTGTATTCAGGGAAAGAATAGTCGAGGAAGCTGAAGTACTATTGAATAATATGTTGACTAATGAAAATAATTGGACTCCTCCTGAGACAATTCCTGAGGAAATTCCTGAACAAATTGAGCCAACTCGAAAGCCTATTCCTAAACCCACTCCGAAGAAGAGAGGTGTTTTATTTCTCAGTCCTGAAGATATGCAAGAGGCAAAGAAATCAATGAAATAAAAAGGTATTAAAGCTGAAGATGTTATGAATTTACGACCTATTGAAGAAATACATGGTCTTAATATACCGCCTGTTGAAGAACCACATTGTCTTGATAACCCGACACAGGTAGTAAAGGTAAATTCTCTCGATAGATATGATAAAGTTGAAGTCCCCTCTACTAAATTTCATAGCCCATGCTTAGATGAATTTGATGACTTTATGTCTAGACAAGAAAGTTTGAATGCTTACGTTGGTAGAGAGTTAAAGAATAACGCTTTCGAGATAGGACACATTAGCGATTATATGGCTAGAGTTAAAGGTGAACTCAAACTCGTTAGCAAATATGCTTCTATGGTTGCTACTCAAGATGAGCAAGTACTTAAAGCTCAAAATGATTTTCTTGATGAATTAAATAATAAACCTGATTTTGCTGTTAGAATGGCTACTAGAACTGGTAGAATGACTCAGGAACCTTTGTATCCTGAAGGCCACCCGAAGAGAATCGATCAAAATTCTTAGAGAAATAATTTAGAGGCACCTAAATGTTCTAAAAAGAAGAAAAAGAAAAACGATAGGACTTTGCATGCTTCTACTGAACCTGTTGTAGTCACACTGAGAATCCCAATGATATTTCTATCTCCGATGCTGAAACACAATCAGGTGATGAACATGAACCTGGTGATAATGTTAATGATAATGTTCATATTGATGCTCAACCTAGCAAAGACAACGAAGTAGAGATTGAACCTGTTGTTGATATTGATAACCCACAATCAAAGAATCAACGTTATGATAAGAGAGATTTTGTTGCTAGGAAGCACGGTAGAGAAAGAGAACCATGGGTTCAGAAACCCATGCCCTTTCCTCCTAAACCATCCAGGACAAAGGATGATGAGGATTTTGAGCGCTTTGCTGAAATGACTAGACCTATTTTCTTACGTATGCGCTTAACTGATATGCTTAAAGTAAACCCTTATGCTAAGTATATGAAGGATATCATTACAAATAAAAGAAAGATACCGGGAGCTGAAATTTCCACCATGCTTGCTAATTACACTTTTAAGGGTGGAATACCAAAGAAACTTGGAGATCCGGGGGTACCAACTATACCATGCTCCATTAAAAGAAATTATGTTAGAAATGCTTTATGTGATCTTGGAGCCGGTGTTAGTGTTATGCCTCTCTCTTTACATCGTAGATTGGAATTGAATAAGTTGACACCTACTGAAATATCTTTGCAAATGGCTAATAAATCAACTGCCATACGTGTCGGTATTTGTGAGGATGTGCCTGTTGTGGTTGCAAATGTCACTATCTTAACGGACTTTGTTATTCTTGATATTCCCGAGGACAATAGTATGTCGATTATCCTTGGTAGAATCTTTTTGAATACTACAGGGGGCTGTTATTGATTGCAACAAAGGCAACCTCACTTTTCATGTACATGGTAATGAGCATACGGTACACTTCTCGAGGAAACAATCTCAAGTTCATAGCATCAATTCTATTGAAAAAAGTCCAAGAATCATTATTGGAGGTTTTGAACTTCCTCTCCGTACTGTCAAGAAAAAGTATGATATTCTTATTATTGGGCATGTTCATATCCCCGTTGAGGTAACTTAGTGTTATTCGAAATTTCTCCGGTTCCGTGTTACTTGGAATGAGTTTGTTAACAAGACTTTATCAACCTTGTTAGTGGATTCAATTTGATGATCATGAGATGGATGAAACTAGAAGGCACAACCTTCTGTACCCTCTTTTTACTTTTTGTTATTTATAATAAATAAAGAGAAAATAGTATTATCTGTCTGTTTTCTGATTTATCCGTGCAATAAAAAATATCCCAAAAATAAAAGTGCTCCAAATGCCCTGGAAATTTAGTATGATTTTTTATGGAATAGTTGAGGATTTTAGGCACTGAAATCACTGCAGGAGGGGCAAGCACCATGCCACGAGAGTGGAGGGCGCGCCCAGCCCCCTCGGCGTGCCCCCCTGTCTTGTGGGCCCCTGGTGGCGCCCCTCCACTTATGCCAGAACCCACACACTCCATCTTCTTCCCAAAAAAATCCCCATCCAGCTCAAGAACGAGTTCTAGCTCATTTTGCTGAGATTTTTGATCTCCTTGCTCAAACCTCCATTCACAAAACTGCTTTGGGAGATTGTTGATTGGTATGTGACTCCTCCATTGGTCCAATTAGTTTTTGTTCTAATGCTTTATTCATTGCAAATTTTTGCTGCATAGGTGACCATGTTCTTGAGCTTGCATGTTAAATTTATGAGGTCCCAAGCAATTCTAATGCATGATATAGCCTCTAGGCACTTGTAGGAGTAGTTGTTATCAATCTTGTTTAGTTTTATTCACTTCTTTTTTGAAGTTACTAAAATTTCAGAATTTTTTTAGAAAAAGAATTATGTCTAGGAGAATGTACTAAGGTGGTTCCTCGGTAAAGAAAGGGCCCAGGATTGCTATACGTGAGCAAGACGTTGAATTACCGTGGGATGCAGATGTACGAGCTTGTGATTGGCCATCCGACGATTTTATGGTCGAAGCAGGCTTTAAGGAGGAATTTGACGCGTTTGTGCGTAATGTTGATCTGGAGGACTTCTTACAAGATAAGTGTCCTTAGTACTATCAATTGACTGATTCATTTGTGCGAAGGTTCAAATATAACTGTACACGTAATTCTCCTAGTGTCCTATTTGATATCTATGATACATCTTATACCATGGACTTACAGGATTTTACAACTGCTTGCAAACTCCCGCAGTGGGGTAATATTAATGATCCCCACAAATATGAATTTAGAGACTTTCTTGCTAGTATTACTGTGGGAGAATCTAGGGACATAGCATAAGCTACCATAGGGAGCATTCATTTTCCTGCTATACATTATTTTGCTCTCTTCATTGGTAGATGCATTAACGGTAAAGATGAAGCATGTCATATGTGTGTCCCTCATCTTTGTGTACTCAAGAGTGATGTGTTAGGTTATAAAGATTATAACTTGGGGGCAATAGTTGCACGTAGGTTGCATAATAATGGTAGAGCGGGACATTTATTTGGAGGAATTTATGCGACCCGTGTGGCTAATTATCTTGGTATAGCCCTACGAGAGCGGGATATGATGTTACCTCCTGCTTATTTAGATAATGACGCTATGGTCCAACATCATTTTCTTAAGAGGAATGAACAATTCCTCCAGTATCGACTAATCTATGACAGATGCAACGCTGTCCACGTTACTCTTTCTGCTCCTCTCCTTTTTGATTACCAGGCAAAAGGAAGTTATGTTGGTACCGGGGAGGAAGCAGTTGAACAAGAGGGGAGAGCGGAGGCGGCTCGCCAGCATGCCGCAGCTCAGAAGGCACTTGCTACTGCATCTCAGTACGACCCCAGTTACAGCTACGGATATCAGTCAGGCTATCCTTGGCATTAGACCAACTTAGGACAAAAGCCTGAGCTTGGGGGAGTACGTATTTCTCACCGACTTTACATTCATGTTCACACACTATTTTAGTCGTCGGTGCTCATACTCTTTCGTTGTATTATCCATGCTAGTTTAAATTTTCTTTTTCTCGCTTTCTTCTTGTGAGTTTGATAAACCTTAAAAAATCCAAAAAAATAGTTAGTTTAATTTCCATGCTTGTAGTAGAGATTAAATTGAAAACACAAAAAGATTTCTCGTTCTTCTTTTACTTGTTGGGAGCTTTCCCGTGTAAATAGTTTTATTTTCTTTTCTTTCCTTTGGGGGTCGAGTGTAGAAGACCATATTTAAAATGTTTAATGGCTCTCATATGAATGATTGGGTATTCCACTTAGAGCCCATATTACTTTATCTTCTCTTTTGAGTTGAATGCTTCCAGATTCCATCTTAGTCCAATGCACGTGCACTATTATTATTATACACACCGTTCGGTCATGCAAGTGAAAGGCAATAATGACGATATATGATGGACTGATTGAGATGAGAAACGTTGGTATGAACTCGACCTCTCTTGTTTTTGTAAATATGATGAGTTAATCGTTTCTGATTCAGCTTATTATGAGGTAAACATATTTGCAATGACATTTAGAGATTATAGTTGCTTTTGCCATGCTTGATTAGCTATGAGTTATAATGGTTTACCTTGCATGCCAACATGCTATTAGAATGATTATGATGTGGTATGATGGGATGGTATCCTCCTTTGAATGAATTGAGTGACTCGACTTGGCACATGTTCACGCATGTAGTTGAAACAAATCAACATAGCCTTCATGATATTTGTGTTCATGGTAGATTATATCCTACTCATGCTTGTACTTGGTGTGAATTAATTTTAATGCATGTTCATGACTGTTGTCGCTCTCTCAGTTGGTCACTTCCCAGTCTTTTGCTAGCCTTCACCTGTACTAAGCAGGAATACTGCTTGTGCATCCAAACTCCTTAAACCCCAAAGTTGTTCCATATGAGTCCACCTTACCTTCCTATATGCGGTATTTACCTGCCGTTCCAAGTAAATTTGTATGTGCCAAACTCCAAACGTTCAAATGAAATTCTGTTTTGTATGCTCGAGCAGCTCATGTTTCAACTACGGCTGCCTATATCTTCCATGATAGGTGGGTTATTCTCAAGAGGAGTGGACTCCGCTCCTCATTCACGAGAAAGGGCCGGTAACCGGGATGCCCAGTCCCATGATCCAAAAAGATCAATGCAAATCAAAATAATTAAATAAAACTCCCCCAGGGCTGTTGTTTGTTGGAGGCACTCGTTGTTTCGAGCAAGCCATGGATTGATGCTTGTTGGTGGTTGGGGGAGTATAAACCTTTAGCATTCTATTTGGGAACTGCCTACAATGCATGTAGTATGGAAAATACAGCCATCTCATAGTTGTTGCATTGACAGTGAAAGTATGCCACTCAAAATGTTATTCAATCTTTATTTTAAAATCGAGCTCTGGCACCTCTACAAATCCCTGCTTCCCTCTGCGAAGGGCCTATCTATTTAGTTTTATGTTGACTCGTCACCCTTCTTATTAAAAAGCACCCGCTGCAGAGCACACTGTCATTTGCATTCATTACTATTGGTTTATACTGGGTATGACGTGACTGCATCTCTTTTACCATGAATTACAATGTCTAGTCAGTCCTTGATCTTTAAAGGTGCTCTGCATTTATGTTTTGCGGTCTCGGAAAGGGCTAGCTAGATACCATTTTGTTATATCATGTTATGATTGTTTTGAGAAAGTGTTATCATCCGAGTTTTATTATTATGGCTCGCTAGCTGAATGTGCTATTGATATGAGTAATTGTGAGACCTAAGTGTTATTGTGAGTATGGTTAGTTCATAATATTTGCTGAAACCTGAATGCTGGCTTTGCATATTTACAACAACAAGAGCAAACAGAGTTTGTAAAAGTTTTTCCTTATCACTTTTAGTTTATCAACTCAATTGCTTGAGGACAAGCAAAGGTTTAAGCTTGGGGGAGTTGATACGTCTCCAACGTATCTACTTTTCCAAACACTTTTGCCCTTGTTTTGGACTCTAACTTGCATTATTTGAATGAAACTAACCCGGATTGACGCTGTTTTCAATAGAACAGCCATGATGTTGTTTTATGTCTAGGAAACAAAATTTCTCGGAATGTCCTGAAAATCCACAGAGGCACTTTTTGGAAAATATAAAAAAATACTGGTGAAAGAATCAAGACCAGGGGGCCCACACCCTATCCACGAGGGTGGGGGCGCGCCCCCCTATCTCGTGGGCCCCCTGAGGCTCCGCCGACCTCAACTCCAACTCCATATATTCCGTTTTGCAGGAAGAAAAAATCAGAGAGAAAGTTTCATCGCGTTTTACGATACGGAGCCACCGCCAAGCCCTAATCTCTCTTGGGAGGGCTGATCTGGAGTCCGTTCCGGGCTCCGGAGGGCCGTCGTCACCATCAACAATCCTCCATCACCAATTTCATGATGCTCACCGCCGTGCGTTAGTAATTCCATCGTAGGCTTGCTGGACGGTGATGGGTTGGATGAGGTTTACCATGTAATCAAGTTAGTTTTGTTAGGGTTTGATCCCTAGTATCCACTATGTTCTGAGATTGATATTGCTATGACTTTGCTATGCTTAATGCTTGTCACTAGGGCCCGACTGCCATGATTTCAGATCTGAACCTATTATGTTTTCATGAATATATGTGTGTTCTTGATCCTATCTTGCAAGTCTATAGTCACCTATTATGTGTTATGATCCGACAACCCCGAAGTGACAATAATCGGGATACTTCTCGGTGATGACCGTAGTTTGAGTAGTTCATGTATTCACTACGTGCAAATGCTTTGTTTCGGTTCTCTATTAAAAGGAGGCCTTAATATCCCTTAGTTTCCACTAGGACCCCACTGCCATGGGAGGGTCGGAATAAAGATGTCATGCAAGTTCTTTTCCATAAGCATGTTTTACTATATATGGAATACATGCCTACATTACATTGATGAACTGGAGCTAGTTCTGTGTCACCCTATGTTATAGCTATTACATGAGGAATCGCATCCGACATAATTATCCATCACAGATCCATTGCCTACGAGCTTTTCACATCTTGTGCTTTACCGTTGCTATTGTTACAATCACTACAAAACCCAAAAAAATTACTTTTGCTATTGTTACCTTTATTATCATTCTACTTTGCTACTAACTACTTTGCTGCAGATACTAAGTTATCCAGGTGTGGTTGAATTGACAACTCAACTGCTAATACTCAATAATATTCTTTGGCTCCCCTTGTGTCGAATCAATAAATTTGGGTTGAATACTTTACCCTCGAAAGCTGTTGTGATCCCCTACACTTGTGGGTTATCAGTGACGAGCTATCAGAGCTCCAAACGTGCGTCCAAGACATGGAAGACAAGACCGTTATCCTTGTCAATGTAATCCAGGTGATGTTGGTTCATCGGATTCTACCATGTCAACACCGAGCTTCAAATCTATGGGAGTTCGACCCGGCCAAGCACCAGACCCTGCTAGAGCTCTTCGGCTCTACACATAAGGACGTCTGGAAGGTGCTTTTCATGTCCGGCAAACCATGGCCGGACTCCACCGAGGACCGCGGATACCAACTGTCCCGCCGCGCAAGTTTGGTAAGCAACTGAATGTTTTGATAATTCATGCATTATGTCCGTACATCCTTAGAGAGACACTTAACGTATTTCCATTACTTTTCCTAGGGCTGGGCGAAGAAGGAGGGGTGGATCTGCTGTCCTGCTCCTCTGCCAGAAGAACCGTTTGGCCCACTTCTAACGAAGATGCTGGTCCCGGCGCCATATAAAGCGCCAAAGAAAAAGACCGAGAGGGAGACCAAGAAGCCTAGGGGCGGCCTCCGTCGTCGTGGTACCACGGACAAAATCCGAAGACTCCAATGCCCATTTGTGACACCCCAAAAATTTGGCCTTGTTTTAATGAATTAAAATTTTTGCCAGGAATTAAAACTTTGGATTTCTGAGCTCCATTTTGATTTTTAAATCATTTTCCTTCCCTGTCATGATGAGTTTTTCCCAAAGAGAAAACTTTTCAAATATGTTATTGGACTTGTTAAACCTCTCAAGAAAAACTTTCCTTTTATCAGTGTAACTAATTAAATAGTTAAGTTGCTTGATCTTTATTTTCTTGAAAATGGATTTTCAAGGTTAAATGGCCATATTTGAACTACAACCATTTGATAGATTTACTTAAAATTCCCACAAAAATTTGGAGATGTCATGTGATGTTTTTAAATCACCTCTATGCAAAAATATATTTCATTCATGAAATATTTTGAGCCCTGAAATCAATTCTTCTTCTCTGGTCCAGAGTGCATTTTGCACTACAACCCATTTAAATATTTCTTCCTGGCCTCCACCAAAATTATGGGATATTGGTAATGGCCTAAGATTCCACTTTGTGCAAAAATCCAGGGTTGTTCTTTGAAAATATTGAGTGAATCAACCTCATTTCCATTCTGGACCAACTTGATGATTTGTACAGCAACCACCATTTTAGTTGCTCCTATATCCATGATTATTTCTCCTACTGGTAGTTCCCCTTGCCAAACCCTTAAGTCCAGGAGAGTGGACCCATTGGATGATTCTAAGTGCTTGCAACAATGCCATTTGTTTTCTGTCCAGAATTGAAGTTTTGTTAAACTTACACTAGCAAGTTTCTGCTTTTGGCCAACTAACCTCACCACCCTCTTGTACATCTAAAGAGACTTCCATCTGGAGTTTTTGGCCACTCCAAGACTTGCCTAAGTGCCCTTGGCATTTTGTCAAACACCTGGAGTGCATGACCAGTTTTGACATGAGTTGTGGCATTGCACTATGAACCTAATCCTCTGATCAAACTAGCATGTCCACTAGACTCCCCGTTACTCCTAACCTGGGTCTGTTAATTACCAGCCTCGACCGCGACCTCTAGCATGCTCTGGCATTACGTCGAGCACATCCCATGCACGCCCAGAGCGCGACCAGAGCGTGCGTTGGGCACGCACGCGCACCGAGCCGACACGCTGGCCCTCACGGTTTTGGCCCACACTGCAGAGCCTCGCCACGCACTCCCTTTCTCACCACTACGCACCAAGCCGCCCCTCGCCACGCCCGGCAAGCCAAGAGCTAGCCGCCGCCGCCCGACAGCCTCTGCCCATGTCGGCGCCGCCAAAGCCATCTCCGCTCGCCAGCTCGCCCCTGGAGCAGTGCCCACTCGCCCGCTAGCTCCTGCCGTCATCCCCAGCCACGCCACGTTGCCCTGCAAGCTACAGGGAGGCGGTTCGCCGGAGAGCTTATCCGGCCGCCGCGGAACCGACCTCGACGAGCTATAAAAGGAGGCCCCCGAGCCTCCCCGAGCACAGAGGAAGCCTTAGAATGCACCCCTAGTCCTCCCGTGGCAGCCAATCGACCCGGGGGAGGTCTTCTTCCCCACCTCCGGCAACTGCAGCCGCCACCACTGCCCCGGCCAATTCGGCACCACCAGGGCCTCCCACTCTCCGTTCTCTCCACCAAGAGCACCCTCATCCTCCCGTAAACCATTCCCACTACTCGATTTTGATCGAGGACCACCGTAGCCCCAAAACCACTCTGCTCCCGAAGCTCTCCGTCCGCCGCGAAGCTCACCGCCGACGACCCCGTCCACTCCCGAGGCCGTAAAACCCACCGGCGGGACCGCCTCGACCCCCTGAACCCGTGGATGACTTTGGTTTCTCGAACGGAGCCTCCAATCGCAGCCGGCGATCGCCGGAGTCCCGCCTCCGCTCGGGACAGAGAAAGAGGAGGGAGAAGACTGATCAAACCTGACCAGTGGGCCCACTGGACCCACTGTCAGCGACCCCGTGTCTGTCCACATGGTTAAGTGGAGGCGTAAAGCCCCAAGTACGCCTCCTCTGCACCGAAAGCGTATTTCTATCTGAAACGTTTTCTTCTCTGTTTTATTTTAAATAACAGATTTTGACCACATCTTTGACTGGCTATAACTTTTTAAATATAACTCCAAATGAGTTGATTCTTTTTCCCACCTTCCTCAAATTTGGTCTTGTTTATTTTAAGATTTATTTGCAAAAATTTCAAACAACTTTTTTGTACTGTTTTTGAAATGTGTGTTAATTCAAATATATTTTTAAATAGGATTTTGGGGAGAGAAAAGAAGCTTTCAAAAGTTTTGGAGAGCACCCCACCCCCCACAACATTGAAGGCAAGCATTCTGAATCCCGGCATAATATTTTGGTGTGATCGTGGATACATTTATAACACCACCGCATTTCGAAGGACTCGTTATTTCATGTGGTATGATCATATGCATGAGTGCATATTATTGATTTCCAGGCTGTTGGAAATGAACACACTTGTGATAATATTCACCCTCATGTGCCTTGCATGCATACCGGCAGGAATCCGGGAAAACCTCAGCCTTGGGTAGGCATGAGTTTGTTGCCGGTCTCCGTCGGGACGGTTATGTCTGGTATGGCATGGTAAAGTGATATGAGCAGTGACCCTGTTGGTTGAACTATATTCGTTATACTAATCATGCAGGGAATACTTAAACCTCCTGAGTCGACCGTAGATCGAGTCTTGTGCCAGTAACCCCCCATACTTGTTTCGTACTACCACTCGTCTCTACAGCAAGTAGAGTACGGTTAAGTAAGTTGTCAACCTTTTTCTAGCACACACCGTACAGAGAGGCCATGGTGGAGGATACCGGTTGTAGCTGGTAGGCAGGCCACCTGGTCCGGGGGCATGGGTGTTTCCGGTTGGGACCGAGAGGGGAGGCCACCCCTTACAGCGCGCGATATAAATTTGATCCCACGCTACGCGAGGTTGTAGCCTCCCCACTTAGAGTTTGCTTAACAGGTGTCGTGGGTGGTTCCAGACACGTGTGAGTTAAGCTGGTGTGTGCAAGTTAGGTGGTTTTCAACAAAAAGGCCGTAGACGGAATTAGTCCCGATGGACTAAAGAAATCCGTTACTCGTGGGTAAAGAGTACACCCTCTGCAGAGAATAAACCTATTCGAATAGCCGTGTCCATGGTTAAGGATTACAGTCTGGGATGGGTCAGGTGTCGGTCTTAGTGTCGGTCTTCGGAGGTGAAACGGTTAACCAAAAAAGGAATTACTACTCGTGACTTGTGAGAACTATGATTATTATTATTGTTTACTAACCCGTGATATTATTGTTATTATCGAGTATCTCAGGGATGGTTCTACCTCCGGGATATTCACTATGATTGTTTTTTTTAAAGCCCTTTATGTGGTGTCGCTCAGATGCCCGAATGTGGCATTTCTTTTAAAGCCCTTTATGTGGTGTCGCTCAGACGCCCGACTGTGGCATTTCTTTTAAAGCCCTTTTAGTGGTGTCGCTCAGACGCCCGACTGTGGCATTTCTTTTAAAGAACTTTATGTGGTGTCGCTCAGACGCCCGACTGTGGCATTTCTTTTAAAGCCCTTTATGTGGTGACGCTCAGACGCCCGACTGTGGCATT
>NC_041385.1:298610403-298617477 GCF_002162155.2 Triticum dicoccoides | reverse complement strand
TTCTTTTAAAGCCCTTTTAGTGGTGTCACTCAGACGCCCGACTGTGGCATTTATTTTAAAGCCCTTTATGTGGTGTTGCTCAGACGCCCGACTGTGGCATTTCTTTTAAAGCCCTTTATGTGGTGTCGCTCAGACGCCCGACTATGGCATTTCTTTTAAAGCCCTTTATGCGGTGTCGCTCAGACTCCCGACTGTGGCGTTGCTTGTTATTTGTTTTCATAAATTTTAATACTACCATGTTATTGCATTTCTATAAATAACTTGCTTGCACGCATCAGAGTTTCATTTATCGTTTGTGACTGACGTCATGAGCATAAATTATTTTTAGCACATCATTGTTATATTTTACCTGTGTTCATAATGTTTGCGAGTACATTCAAAGTACTCACTGGCTTGTCCCTGGCTATTGTCCTGGCCAGATTTTCTTGCTCGGAGAGGAGCGACGCGATGTCAGCCCCGGAACCCGCACAATGGAGATAGTACCTTGCGAAGATAGGAGTTAACCTGGTCAGCTGTTCCCGTGGGAAATGGAGTCCCATAGACACTGATGTCTCACAAACCGCTTCCGCCATCAACCACTAGAAACCATTTGTTGTACTCTCAGGCCAGAATGGTCTTGTACTACATATGTTGTATTCTGCTTGGAATTTCTGTATCCAGTTGGAGCCCCATCAGCTAACAGTAATCCTGGGGCTGATGAGCACGACGGTCTTTTCTGGAAATTTATTACCCGGAAAAAAACCGGTCGTGGCAGACTTGGTATCAGAGCCAGGCTGACCATTGGCTAATCCTATCTTAGCCAGGTCAATAAACTTAGGCAAACCAACCCACCAGACCTTAACCAAACCCCAGCCAAGCTTCTCGTGCAAGATAGCCACACAGTGACCCAACACCTTTTTGGCAGTCAGTGCCCAACCTATCAACCTAACCTGTCACTCATGCGCTAGTGACCGGCCCCTAAATAGTCCTTTCTCGCAAGCGTGTGAAGGGAGACTCCGCCCTCTTTTTCCTATAAAAAGGGCACGCTAGTCCCAACACAGCACCGCACAGCCGCTACCCCAAACCGAGCCACAATGCCTGGACCTATAGTACACAACGAGACCACAGCAACCAACCTTGGAGGTTTTGTGACCATCCTCACAAACCTCACCCGTCGTGCCTACGCGTTAGAAGAGCCACCAGAATATGTTGTGTATCAAGGACCCATGAGCGGTGAAGACCGTCAATTCTGGGGCACTGTGCACATCTACGGTAGGGGTCTAGCACCCGAGCGCCCCTACCGGTTCACCGGAAGGACAACTTCCTTTGAGCCACAAGCCATCCAGCTAGCCGCCCGAGAGGCTATAGTTCATCTCAGGCACTTGTCGCCTAGAGTTAACTGTCGCTCGTTCCACTACTACCCCGACGTGAAGGGTATGGTAGACCACCCCAAGTTGCCAATGGAGATCACGAGACGGACCCCGCATTGTTGCACCTAGTGCGTTATGTAAGAGCACTAGAGGCACTGTTCGACCAGATCACTATTGATCTAATCGCAGCTCGTGGAGAGCTGGTTCATCGAGCCCCGGCGAGAGGAGAAAACGAGCCCAACACCGACAACCCAGTCGTGCTGTTTGGACAACCGATCGAGACCCCGAGATCTGCCCCAGCCATCGTCCAAGGTGCTGCGATAACCCCAGAGGTGCTTCGTCGCATATTGGGAGCACACTCCAACGGGGTTGTGGCCAACAATCCCCGCGATGGTCATCATCACTACCCCGACCCTGCAGTTCCTCCGCCATCTCCGACTAATCCCGGCAGAGAGACACGTGGAGAAGCCTCAACATCCACCAGGCACGCCCGTTTAGACATAAACGAGGTAGACTAAGCCGTATGAGTAGCACCGAGTTTCAGTGTATCCTCGCTTTGTAATCATACGACCGTGTACATTAACACAGCCTGTCGTTGTGCCTCTGTTTTAATAGTTGCCTTGCATATTTGGTCAGCGCATAGCTGCATATTTTTCTGGGCACAACTACCAGAACCAACCCGATGACAACCACAGTAACGCGTCTCTTTATGAGATATGTGTATCTCTGACACTGACACGACCTTTGGAGCTAAGCTAGCAAATTTATTACCTTTCACCACGGTAAAACGAATCCAGCTCCATTACTATATAAAGGCCACCTTGTGACCTTACCCAGCAACCCTCACTTTGTGCACCACACTCACACTTTTTCCTGTCATGCCGAGCCCCAGCATTCATCTGAGAACCCCAGATGCAACCCCAGGTAGCTTTGTCAAAATATTGTGGGATTTTACCGGCAGTACCATGGGTTCTACCCAGCCACCTCAGTACGAGCTGTTCAAATCAAGGATCACCCCATCCACCTCGGAAAATTGGGCAGCAGTACATATCCCTCCCGTAGACTCCAATCAAGATCCAACGGAAGTTTCCTTCGTGGGGAAATCTATGTCAACCCCACACCTGGCCATAGAAGCTGCTGCGCAAGAAGCGATTGCTCGTCTTCGATCCGCAGTACCCTATGCCCGCGAACGAGGATATTATTACTTTCCGAGCCATGCAGCACCCAGAGAAGTAACATCTTTTCCTGGTGGACGTATTGAGAGAGACCCAGTTCTGGCCAACCTTATCCAGTACATCATTGCTCAAGAGCATTTGAACCAGCGAGTGATGGATTATCTCCAGAGCCTCGCAGATTTAAATCCTCAGATTGCCATCGGCAGACCACTGAGACCCGACACGGAGAGACGCATACATCGACTGGTCAATCCACTGCCTCCGATAGAAGAAGAGTGTATTCCTTTACCAGAGACATTTTATCAGGACTCCGTCCAGTTACCGTTTTCATTTTAGACGTCACTACTGTATTTGTTCTTTGCAACATTTATTTATGTGTGTGACTTATGCGTGATACCCTGAGTTTGTACGACGAGTCAATTATTTGGCTTCTACTAATGTGTGTAGTTTTTGCTGTAGTTTATGCTCCTTTAAATTAACTGTTTTTCCCTCGCAAAATCCTGGAGTGAGATTTTTTTTCCCTGAGTTGCTACACCTGCCCCTTCTCACGACGTGGATTAATTAATTTCACACAGAACCACGCAGCAGACTCACAACCATAATCATTCAGACACATACACTGTTTGCAAAACCTTGCAACGGTGTTACATCCAGCGTAGAAATCTCACGACTTTGTCCCGAACCGTAGACTCTTCCACGCAGCCCCAGTTTTCACACTGTGGTTTTTCACCACTTATTGCCCTCTCACTGTAGCCACCTCTTTATTGCGTAATTATTTTCTTAACACGGCTTTTAGCAAATCTCGAGGACGATATTTTTCTTAAGGGGGATAGTATTGTGACACCCCAAAAATTTGGCCTTGTTTTAATGAATTAAAATTTTTGCCAGGAATTAAAACTTTGGATTTCTGAGCTCCATTTTGATTTTTAAATCATTTTCCTTCCCTGTCATGATGAGTTTTTCCCAAAGAGAAAACTTTTCAAATATGTTATTGGACTTGTTAAACCTCTCAAGAAAAACTTTCCTTTTATCAGTGTAACTAATTAAATAATTAAGTTGCTTGATCTTTATTTTCTTGAAAATGGATTTTCAAGGTTAAATGGCCATATTTGAACTACAACCAGTTGATAGATTTACTTAAAATTCCCACAAAAATTTGGAGATGTCATGTGATGTTTTTAAATCACCTCTATGCAAAAATATATTTCATTCATGACATATTTTGAGCCCTGCAATCAATTCTTCTTCTCTGGTCCAGAGTGCATTTTGCACTACAACCCATTTAAATATTTCTTCCTAGCCTCCACCAAAATTATGGGATATTGGTAATGGCCTAAGATTCCACTTTGTGCAAAAATCCAGGGTTGTTCTTTGAAAATATTGAGTGAATCAACCTCATTTCCATTCTGGACCAACTTGATGATTTGTACAGCAACCACCATTTTAGTTGCTCCTATATCCATGATTATTTCTCCTACTGGTACTTCCCCTTGCCAAACCCTTAAGTCCAGGAGAGTGGACCCATTGGATGATTCTAAGTGCTTGCAACAATGCCATTTGTTTTCTGTCCAGAATTGAAGTTTTGTTAAACTTACACTAGCAAGTTTCTGCTTTTGGCCAACTAACCTCACCACCCTCTTGTACATCTAAAGAGACTTCCATCCGGAGTTTTTGGCCACTCCAAGACTTGCCTAAGTGCCCTTGGCATTTTGTCAAACACCTGGAGTGCATGACCAGTTTTGACATGAGTTGTGGCATTGCACTGTGAACCTAATCCTCTGATCAAACTAGCACGTCCACTAGACTCCCCGTTACTCCTAACCTGGGTCTGTTAATTACCAGCCTTGACCGCGACCTCTAGCATGCTTTGGCATTACGTCGAGCACATCCCGTGCACGCCCAGAGCGCGAGCAGAGCGTGCGTTTGGCACGCACGCGCACCGAGCCGACACGCTGGCCCCCACGGTTTTGGCCCACACTGCAGAGCCTCGCCACGCACTCCCTTTCTCACCACTACGTGCCAAGCCGCCCCTCGCCACGCCCGGCAAGCCAAGAGCTAGCCGCCGCCGCCGCCCGACAGCCTCTGCCCATGTCGGCGCCGCCAAAGCCACCTCCGCTCGCCAGCTCGCCCCTAGAGCAGTGCCCACTCGTCCGCTAGCTGCTGCCATCATCCCCAGCCACGCCACATTGCCCTGCAAGCTACAGGGAGGCGGTTCGCCGGAGAGCTTATCCGGCACCGCGGAACCAACCTCGACGAGCTATAAAAGGAGGCCCCCGAGCCTCCCCGATCACAGAGGAAGCCTTAGAATGCACCCCTAGTCCTCCCGTGGCAGCCAATCGACCCGGGGGAGGTCTTCTTCCCCACCTCCGGCAACTGCAGCCGCCACCACTGCCCCGGCCAATTCGGCACCACCAGGGCCTCCCACTCTCTGTTCTCTCCACCAAGAGCACCCTCATCCTCCCGTAAACCATTCCCACTACTCGATTTTGATCGAGGACCACCATAGCCCCAAAACCACTCTGCTCCCGAAGCTCTCCGTCCGCCGCGAAGCTCACCGCCGACGACCCCGTCCACTCCCGAGGCCGTAACACCCACCGGTGGGACCGCCTCGACCCCCTGAACCCGAGGATGACTTCGGTTTCTCGAACGGAGCCGCCAATCGCCACCGGCGATCGCCGGAGTCCCGCCTCCGCTCGAGACAGAGAAAGAGGAGGGAGAAGACTGGTCAAACCTGACCAGTGGGCCCACTAGACCCACTGTCAGCGACCCCGTGTCTGTCCATGTGGTTAAGTGGAGGCGTAAAGCCCCAAGTACGCCTCCTCTGCACCGAAAGCGTATTTCTATCTGAAACGTTTTCTTCTCTGTTTTATTTTAAATAACAGATTTTGACCACATCTTTGACTGGCTATAACTTTTTAAATATAACTCCAAATGAGTTGATTCTTTTTCCCACCTTCCTCAAATTTGGTCTAGTTTATTTTAAGATTTATTTGAAAAAATTTCAAACAACTTTTTTGTACTGTTTTTGAAATGTGTGTTAATTCAAATATATTTTTAAATAGGATTTTGGGGAGAGAGAAGAAGCTTTCAAAAGTTTTGGAGAGCACCCCACCCCCCACAACATTGAAGGCAAGCATTCTGAATCCCGGCATAATATTTTGGTGTGATCGTGGATACATTTATAACACCACCGCATTTCGAAGGACTCGTTATTTCATGTGGTATATTATTGATTTCCAGGCTGTTGGAAATGAACACACTTGTGATAATATTCACCCTCATGTGCCTTGCATGCATACCGGCAGGAACCCGGGAAAACCTCAGCCTTGGGTAGGCATGAGTTTGTCGCCGGTCTCCGTCGGGACGGTTATGTCTGGTATGGCATGGTAAAGTGATATGAGCAGTGACCCTGTTGGTTGAACTATATTCGTTATACTAATCATGCAGGGAATACTTAAACCTCCTGAGTCGACCGTAGATCGAGTCTTGTGCCAGTAACCCCCCATACTTGTTTCGTACTACCACTCGTCTCTACAGCAAGTAGAGTACGGTTCAGTAAGTTGTCAACCTTTTTCTAGCACACACCGTACAGAGAGGCCATGGTGGAGGATACCGGTTGTAGCTGGTAGGCAGGCCACCTGGTCCGGGGGCATGGGTGTTTCCGGTTGGGACCGAGAGGGGAGGCCACCCCTTAGAGCGCGCGATATAAATTTGATCCCATGCTACGAGAGGTTGTAGCCTCCCCACTTAGAGTTTGCTTAACAGGTGTCGTGGGTGGTTCCAGACACGTGTGAGTTAAGCTGGGGTGTGCAAGTTAGGTGGTTTTCAACAAAAAGGCCGTAGACGGAATTAGTCCCGATGGACTAAAGAAATCCGTTACTCGTGGGTAAAGAGTACACCCTCTGCAGAGAATAAACCTATTCGAATAGCCGTGTCCATGGTTAAGGATTACAGTCTGGGATGGGTCAGGTGTCGGTCTTAGTGTCGGTCTTCGGAGGTGAAACGGTTAACCAAAAATGGAATTACTACTCGTGACTTGTGAGAACTATGATTATTATTATTGTTGACTAACCCGTGATATTATTGTTATTATCGAGTATCTCAGGGATGGTTCTACCTCTGGGATATTCACTATGACTGTTTTTTTAAAGCCCTTTATGTGGTGTCGCTCAGACGCCCGACTGTGGCATTTCTTTTAAAGCCCTTTATGTGGTGTCGCTCAGATGCCCGACTGTGGCATTTCTTTTAAAGCCCTTTTAGTGGTGTCGCTCAGACGCCCGACTGTGGCATTTCTTTTAAATCCCTTTATGTGGTGTCGCTCAGACGCCCGACTGTGGCATTTCTTTTAAAGCCCTTTTAGTGGTGTCGCTCAGACGCCCGACTGTGGCATTTCTTTTAAAGCCCTTTATGTGGTGTCGCTCAGACGCCCAACTGTGGCATTTCTTTTAAAGCCCTTTATGTGGTGTCGCTAAGACGCCCAACTGTGGCATTGCTTGCTATTTGTTTCATAAATTTTTATACTACCATGTTATTGCATTTTTATAAATAAC
>NC_041385.1:298523226-298610365 GCF_002162155.2 Triticum dicoccoides | reverse complement strand
TTTATGTGGTGTCGCTCAGACGCCCGACTGTGGCATTTCTTTTAAAGCCCTTTATGTGGTGTCGCTCAGACGCCCGACTGTGGCATTTCTTTTAAAGCCCTTTATGTGGTGTCTCTCAGACGCCCGACTGTGGCGTTGCTTGTTATTTGTTTTCATAAATTTTAATACTACCATGTTATTGCATTTCTATAAATAACTTGCTTGCACGCATCAGAGTTTCATTTATCGTTTGTGACTGACGTCATGAGCATAAATTATTTTTAGCACATCATTGTTATATTATACCTGTGTTCATAATGTTTGCGAGTACATTCAAAGTACTCACTGGCTTGTCCCTGGCTATTGTCTTGGCCAGATTTTCTTGCTCGGAGAGGAGCGACGCGATGTCATCCCCGGAACCAGCACAATGGAGATAGTACCTCGCGAAGATAGGAGTTAACCAGGTCAGCTGTTCCCGTGGAAATGGAGTCCCATAGACACTGATGTCTCACAAACCGCTTCCGCCATCAACCACTAGAAACCATTTGTTGTACTCTCAGGCCAGAATGGTCTTGTACTACATATGTTGTATTCTGCTTGGAATTTCTGTATCCAGTTGGAGCCTCATCAGCTAACAGTAATCCTGGGGCTGATGAGCACGACGGTCTTTTCTGGAAATTTATTACCCGGAAAACCGGTCGTGGCACCATTCTTCCTCTGAAGAGGACGGGGAGGAGGAGGACGACGAATCCCCCACAGGAGGAAAGAAGAAAAGAGCGGCCTCCAGCTCCTTGGAGGCCGATTCGCCTAAGAGAGGAAAGACTCTTCTTCAAGAGGCGTCCACCCGCGCCACCGACAGCAGCCCAGAGTGGGATCCCAGGGCCGAGCCCCTGGTGAACTTCCGAGCACAAAATCCGAACATACTCACGTGTCTGGACTTCTCATGGCGTCACATTCTAATTTGAGCCATGTTTTTTTTCTTTTTTCAGTCTGGCAAAGCCCAGTGCGGAGCAATCCTCGTCAGAGGATCTGCTTGGTTCGGACGCTATGCGGAGCGGGACACCCATGAAGGCCTCGTCCTCCAAGCGTAGGGACGAAACCAAGGTTTCGTCCCAGAAGGACCCAGGACACGGAGGAGGGGAGAATGTCGCGAAGACAGAGCCAGGAGGCCATACTTCTGGGGTCGGTTACATGGGAGAGCAAAATCCCATGGGTGTCCACGGCGGAGGTCATCCTGAATCCGGGCCCAAGCCGGACACGACTCTAGAGACCCTTAAGGTCCCCGAGTCCCATCCAACGGCCACCTCTGTTCAACCAGGGGTGGCGGATACTTTATTGGCGGCACTGAAGGGTGCCTCCATTGTTGAGGAACACCGTGCCCTTATGGGTGCGGTGATCGAGAAGGTTCATTCCGCAGAGAGTGGATTGAACGAATTCTGTGTCAGCCTCATAAGAGGCTTTGAGGTATGTTTTATGAGTTCTTGGGAGAGTGTCATGTTATAGATAGTAGCCCCTGATACACTGTTCGGTGAAAGAAAGAACTGGACAGGGGATCAAATTCATGTTCGCAGGGGACTCACTTGATGATATTTATCACTCTGTTTGACCAGAAGGCATCTGTAGCGACTGGGGCCTCTTAAGCTGTGGAAGTATCCGAACTGAGGCGTAGCCTGGAGCGGGCCGAAGGAGAACATGGCCAAGTGAAGAGACAGCTGGAGGATAATCAAGGTATGTGGAAACCTTGTTTATGTAGCACGATAACAATCTTTAAAAGAAATGCCACAGTCGGGCGTCTGAGCGACACCACATAAAGGGCTTTAAAAGAAATGCCGCAGTCGGGCGTCTAAGCGACACCACATAAAGGGCTTTAAAAGAAATGCCACAATCGGACGTCTGAGTGACATCAGATAAAGGGCTTTAAAAGAAATGCCACAGTCGGACGTCTGAGTGACATCACATAAAGGGCTTTAAAAGAAATGCCACAGTCGGACGTCTGAGCGACATCACATAAAGGGCTTTGAAAGAAATGCCACAGTCGGACGTCTGAGCAACATCACATAAAGGGCTTCAAAAGAAATGCCACAGTCGGACGTCTGAGCGACATCACATAAAGGGCTTTAATAAAGTAAATACGATTATGCCACCGTCGGACGTCTGAGCGACATCACAGACAGGGCTTACAATAAATGTAAATACAAGTATGCCACCGTCGGACGTCTGAGCGACATCACAGACAGGGCTTGTACAAAAGTAAATAACAAGATTAGTCCATCCACAAGAATAATCTTTTAAGCGGATTTATCCCACATGAATCCCACCGGAGTTTTGTCACTGAGGCTGATACCTGACAAGATAAGATGAATATAGTACTTGAACAAAGTACAAGATAATTGAAATATTTGAGACTTTGTAGAGTTTGGATGAACTGACCACAGCCAACAGATTTCCGTAGTCACGAAGGACTAGTTCCGTTTACGGTATTTCAATAGAAACACATTTAACTAGTACACACCCATTTCACCTCACGATGCCAGGAATCACCCTAGACAACGTCCAAGAAAAACTTTGAGACGAGGAGGCCACAACCTCGAATAGCATGGGATCAAATTTCTATACGCGCGCTCTAAGGGGTGCCCCCCTGTCGGTCCCAACCGGAAACACCCATGCCCCCTGACCGGATGACGGGCTTTAATCCAGGGCCATGGAACCCTCATCCCGGCCTCTCTATTTGGTGTGTACCAGGAAAACGATTTGCAACTTACTAAGCCATATTCCTTTCGGAAAACATGTGACAGTACGGGAAGGAATGAATGGAAATGTGATTTTTTTCACGATGACACGGAAGTCAAATAATCTGGTATAAGACTGGCATGTCACAACACTGCCACTTACCCATCCTCATGCCATCACATGGCCATGCAAATATGTATCCAACAACATAATGCTTTCCGAGACTTACTTTCCACTAATGTGCACGAAATATAACATTCAAAGGAGTGTTCATAAACATGCCATGACTATACTAAAATGCAAACATGCAACAACCCCTCATCATATCAAGAGTTCAAACATGCTTGCCTGGTTCGGGGTAGTCGGAGTTTAACTGTGTGAAGTTTGCAGCTCCGTCACCTCCTCCGGTATCTACGGTATAAGAGAAATACATACGTAACGTAAATACCGTGAGTGTACAGAAAAGTGTTCCAAATATTTTTCAAATAAATTTGATAAAAAACTAGACAGAAAAATAAAGGTGATAGAAAAGGAATCAATCAAAAACCATTTTCTGTTAAAAAGTTATAGGAGTTTTGGTCCAAGGACCGATCTGTAATGAAACAGAAAGTTTCCAGGGGGCTCTGCGGAAAAGTCCAGAATAACGTTTCGTCTAAAAGAAACGGCTGTGAGGCTGACAGGCGGGCTCCACCGGTCAGGTTTGACATTTCAAACGGAGAAAACAGAGTGCGACGCCACCCGAGGGGTGCGGTGGTCGCCGGTGGCGATCCACGACGAGGCAGGGGGATCGGGGGGTACCTTCGTGATCAGTGCACCGTTCTGCGTCTGTGGGTGGTGGTGGTGGTCGCCGGTGAGCACTGTATCGATGGCGGCCCTTGCGCCGGCAGACGGCGGTTCGGGCAGTTGTGGATCTCGCCGGAGGGAGCTGCTGGGATCAAATAGGAGTGGGGGTTAGTTTCCTAGTTGCTCGAGAGGGTTGCTGACGAGGTTAGGGCGCCGAAGACGGCCTCACCGGAGTGAATCGAGGTGGAGGCCGAGGCGGAACAGGGCGGCCGGAGTCGGGGAAGAAGGGCCCCTCGAGGCTCTTCCAGTGGCTAGGCAGGGTCTAGTGTAGTGGTGGAGTTGTGCGGGGGCGAGAGCGAGCTCGGGAGTGCTATTTATAGCCGGCCCGAGGCGGTTGTCGTGAATGGATAAGTCCGGCGGGTGATTACGGCGACGCTATGGCGGGACGGTCGGCTTAGGAGCTTGAGCATCGCCTAGGTGGAGCAGTGGTGCCATTTCAGGGTCCAGCTCAGCACAGGAGGGAGGGTTACGGCCTGCCCTCGACGGAACGGCAGCACGGCCCGTCGGTGGCAGAGAACGCGCTCTGCGTGTGCCAAGCCACGGCGACGGTGCTGCATGCGTGCGCTGGCAAGGAGATGGCCACGCGGAGCCACCAGGAGGTTTGGGCGGCGCCGAACGGCGTTAAGCCACAGTTTTGCTCCCTGTCGGCCGTTACGGTGGTTCTGCCGCCGCAAAGCACGCCGGCGCAGGCGGGCCAGGGTGCCACCGACGCCAAGAAGGTGCCAACCGTGTGTGTGGAGCTCCGGACAAGAGGGAGGGGCTGCGAGCATCGAGCCAAATGCACAGTGGGCATGTGACTGAAGTTCTGTCGGGGAAACGACACTGAAACTCTGAATTTTCTGAATATGAACGAAAACAGTGCATGCCAAGTGTTCGACAGAATGATTCTGGCATGTAGGGATTTTTCCTTGAGCTGATTTTTAGTGGAGTGGTCTCTCATTGCCTCTAGAGGTTGCCTGAATTTTGGTGGAATTTTTGGAGAAGTGTAGATATGAATTTCACCAAATTTGGCAAATCTGGTCCAAACTTGTAGAGAGTGAAATTTGAAATTTTTGAAAAGAAGAAGAGTGGATCAAGATGGTTCTGGGTTGTGGGTACAAAGGACTATCCAGGGGTGTTGAGTTGAGGTCAAAATTCAAAAGCATTAGGGTACTTGCTTTGCAAATCACCTAGGCTCAAAAGAAATGACAGAATTATTTTGGGAAGAGAAATAATTGGAATAAAATCCAAAAATGGATTTTATTAGTTTGGACAGAATGTTTGGGTTGTACCAAAGTGGGAGGAGGGGTTTTGGGGGAATTTTACCATAGGAGGCATGGTAAACAAGAATGGATCCAAAATCAAAAGAAAGCCCAAAAACAAAAGGTTTTCTTTTTAAGAGAAACTAAAACCAAGAAAAGATTTTTGAGAGGGCAAACTTAGAAGAGGGTTTTTAAGAAGGGTTTAAATGACCTTCTTCAAACCAAGCAAGGCACTAACTGAAAACAAAAACCACAAAATTTTTGGAGTGTCACAGCGAGAGCTTCAAGAGGCTGTGTAGAAACGTGAGACCCTGGAGCAGAGTTTAGCAGGGAAAGAATCCGAACTCTCCCAGGCTCGCCAAGCCGCAAGTGATGCCCGAGGGGAAGCCCAAGGTGCCCTGAAAGAAATCCAGGAGGCAAGGAAGATTGCGGCTCGTAAGGCTTTTTCTGTAAAAAGCAAGTATAGGGGATGAGAGAATCGAATTTTGACAATCTTGAGTTTTGATGTATACAGGGGTGTTTGCGGAGCTGCCGCACAGCATATCTGATGCCGCTCAATTCTACCGAGGCGAAGGGGGGAATACTGTGAATAAGCTCTTCTGGATGCAGTATCTAGCGTCGAATTATCCGGTGCCTTTCTCCGATCAGCTGAAGCAGCTAGTCGAGCTGCAAAAGGCGGCCGAATTAGCCATGAAGGATTTAATTATCCGGCTGTGGCCTGCTGAGCCGATTCCAAGCAGCTACTTCGGGCTCGTGAAGCGGCTTGTAGGTGCCTGCCTCGACTCGAAGTCATCAAGCGATAGGTCTGCATAGAGGGTGCGCGAATGGCCTTCGCCCGTGCCAAGGTGCATTCGGGGTAGATGGATGCAGAGAAGATGATGACCGAGGGACCGCCGAAGGGGAAGGAGCACTGCAAGCCCGAACTGTATTATGAAGGTGTATTGAAAGGAGTCCGCCTTGCGGCGGAGCAATGCACCAAGGACATTATATTTCCATGAATACGGTCATGTTCGTCCAATGTAATATTTGAACAAGAGCATTCTTATCATCTATTGCTTTGTCGTATGAATGTTTTTCATCCTGTGCGGCCGTTGTATATAATAATTCTGAGAGTCAGCCAGTCGTCGACTTCCGCCCGCATGTAGTGAGTACGGGGGGTGTTCGGGATAAACCTGAGAACTCTTTATCCCAGTTGTGAGTCCCTAAAGGAGGTGTTCAGCACAGCGAACCAGGCAATCGGACTATAGGGCTTTATCGCTCTCACTTAGCCATAGGAGTTGTTTGGAGGAACGTAGGCGCAGCCCCTAGTGTCCCGAAGACCACACTAGGGGCTCTATAAGCGCCTGATCAGAAAAGTCCGATCAGTCGCACGCTGCATTGGTTATAGCATTGTGCGAAAAGAATCCTTAAAGATTTTAGAACCTCTCGAACTGCTGACCAGCTCTCGCTGCATCATGATTGTCAGTTTTCGGCTTTCTCTACTGAGGTGCTCGTCCAGAAGAACCAGGACACAATCGCAGTAGTTCTCCCAGTGCTACCTTAGCCGATATAGCGGAACGTAAGGTACCAAAACATAGGAGCCGGGCAAACCCAACTATTGACCCAAGACATGATTCGGAGTTTATGCATATAATGGTATAAGTTCGGGGTGCCGGACTACCGTAAAGGTGTTCGGACTTTTTTGCCGTAGTATGGGCGTGACGAAGCCCCTGGCATATTAAGGCGTATCGCGATAAGCAGCCGCCTTTAAAAAGAGTTTTGAATGAGAGATGGCAGTAGGTGAGCATCCCATAAATCCACATGTTGTATTGGAGTAATACATCAATGCGTATGAGTACAGATGATGTGATAAAAAGAAATATGACTGCAGAACCTGCTGATACCGGGCGTGCGGAATTTGCGTTCGGATCCATGGTGTAGTCGGACGATTATAGGGGAATATCTAGAGGTTCCCTGATGCGCTCGGACTGTTCCCATGCCCTCCACCCTGGCCTACGTAGAGGTGAACCTGTAAAGAAAACGTAAGAAATAGTTTGCGCCACCTGGCGGTTGAGACGCAGTATGTGTCTTGTATTATTCTTTTTCGGAGTGTTTTTAATTAATCTCCGGGCGGGCCGGGCTATCTTGCCGCGCAGTAGTTCGAACTCCTTTGGTGGTGTCCGAGAGCTTGGCCTTTGACTGGAGGTTCGATTGTAAGGTGTCGTCCGTTGTTCTTGTTGTTAGAGCGGTAGTAGCCTCTTCGACTGTGAGGGGGAATTTGGACCTGCCATTAACCATGATGATGCCGCATGGACCGGGCATCTTTAATTTACGGTAGGCATAATGTGGCACCACGTTGAACCGAGCGAATGCGGTTCGTCCGAGAAGTGGCTGATGGTCACTGCAAAAGGGGACGATGTCGAAGACTAAGTCTTCGACACGGTGATTGTCTGGAGATCCGAAAACCACTTCTAGTGTGATTGATCCCGTGCAACAAGCCTCTACACCTAGTATTATACCTTTAAAGGTGGTTTTTGTGGGTTTGATCCTTGAGGGGTTGATGCCCATTTTGCGCACTGTATCATGGTAGAGCAGGTTCAGGCTGCTGCCTCCGTTCATAAGGACTTGTGTGAGGTGGAATCTGTCGATGATGGGGTCGAGGACCAATGCGGCCAAACCGCTATGACGGATACTGATGGGGTGGTCCCTGCGATCGAAGGTGATCGGGTAAGAGGACCATGGGTTGAACTTTGGGTCGATTGTATAGACCTCCCGTTGTGCATGTTTCCACTTGGGAATGTGGCTTGCGCGTATCATATTCACCGTTTTCGCCTGGGAAGGGAATTTCATCTTTCCTCCTATATTCGGTGATCGGGGTTCCTCATTGTCATCGTCGCCGCTTTGAGACCCCTTCCCCTTGTTTTTGGCGTCTGACCTGCTGGTTTGTCTGAAGACCCAGCATTCTCTATTGGTGTGGTTGGCTGGTTTGAAAGGGGTGCCATGAATTTGGCATGGACGGTCGAGTATGCGGTCAAAACTGGACGAGCCTGACTGGACTTGGAGCCGTTGAATCCAGCATTGACTGGCGTGTCTTCGGCATTATCACCGTTTTTGCCGCACTTGTGTTTGTTGCGCCGTGATTTGTCGTTGCTATACTTAGCTTTCGATGTGCCCAGATTGCTTGCTGTATTGTTGCTACGGGCCAACTAGCTATCCTCACTCGTGCAAAAGCGGGTCATGAGTGTTGTGAGTGCTGCCATGGACTTTGGCTTTTCCTGGCCGAGATGTCAGGCAAGCCATTCGTCACGGATATTATGCTTAAAGGTCGCTAGGGCTTCGGCATCCGGACAATCAACAATTTGGTTCTTTTTGGTTAGGAATAGGGTCCAAAATTTCCTGGCTGATTCTCCGAGCTGCTGGGTTATGTGACTTAGATCATCAGCTTGTGGTGCTCGCACATAAGTGCCCTGGAAGTTGTCAAGGAATGCGTCTGCCAGGTTCTCCCAACTCCCGATGGAGTTTTCCGGCAAGCTATTCAGCCAATGCCGACCCGGTCCCTGTAGTTTTAGTGGGAGGTACTTGATGGCGTGTAGATCATCTCCACGTTCCATGTGAATGTGGAGGAAAAAATCTTCTATCCATACGACGGGGTCTGTTGTACCATCGTATGATTCAATGTTCACGGGTTTAAACCCCTCAGGGAATTCATGCTCCATTACTTCATCAGTGAAGCATAGGGGATGTGCGGCGCCTCTGTGCCGGGCTTCATTGTATTCGGCCCGGCCGGATTTGTTAGTGTATTCGGCGTGATGATCCTTGTCACGTGTTGAGGCGCGTCCCGTGATCCGTAAATAAATCTTGACTGTCCTGCTTTGTCTTTCAATATATCTCGCAGGTCCTTAGTGTAGCCCCGGGCCATGGTATTCTCGTTTGATTGGCGGAGGGGTGCGTTCTGGACTTCAGGCTGGTACACCGTTTTGTCGCGTCCACGGGGTGGCCGGTCAGCCGCATTATGCGCTAATAGCATGGGCTTTAAGGCCTCCTCCTCGAGTTGAGGTAGCAGCCTGTGCTTTGGGTAGCTTTTGCTGGGGCGCTCGAGTCTATATTCCTCGGCAGCCAGGACCTCGGTCCATCTGTCAGTTAGCAGATCTTGATCAGCTTGAAGCTGTTGTTGCTTTTTCTTCAGGGTTTTTGCAGTGGCTATAAGCCGGCTTTTGAAGCGCTCCTGCTCGACGGGATCCTTAGGCACGATGAATTCTTCTTCGCCAAGGCTCACCTTGTCTTCGGAGAGAGGCATGTAGTTATCATCCTCTGATTCTCCATCAGTTGCCTGTTCTTTAGGGCTAGCTTGCCCCTCCTCTTTCTCGGCCTGCTCGAAGCCTGGCTGGGCAGGATTGTATTCATCTTCGGCACCATCCGAATTGTTATCCCTTGTGCCGATATCACTATTTTTGCTATGGCGGGGCTTGGAGCGGCACCGATGACGCTATTGTCTAGATTGCTTCCCCAAGGGGTTATCTTCCGTTGCCTCATCGCCATTGTTTTCTTTAGGGGTATCCACCATATAAATATCATATGAGGAGGTGGCGGTCCAGCGTCCGATAGGCAGTGGTTCTGTTTTTCTCCTGCATCATCGTACATACCGTCGATGTCTTCGAAGTCGAAGTCAAGTACGTCGGTTACGTCATCGACAGTGGCTATAAACTGGGTGGTGGGTGGGGGACGAATCTGTTCGTCATCTGATCCCCACTCGAGCCGGACATAGTTCGGCCAAGAGTCTCCTGACAAGCACAGAGACATTAATGAGTTCAACACATCTCCCAAGGGTGAGTGGTGAAAAATATCCGCGGAGGTGAACTCCATGACGGGTGCCCAATCTGACTCGATAGGCACGGACGCACGCGGTTCGGATCCTGCAACCGGGGAAGGGTCCGGGGGTCCCACAACACCACTCTCACAGGAGGTGGGATCAGTGTTCGGCTCAAACGCCGATGGGTGTGCGGCCTCCGTGGCGGGTCCATCCACCCGTCCTCGGAAGGCACGATCTGCTCCGGGTTGATTCCCGGCGACAATGCGGGTGCGATTTCCTGAATACTATCCAGCAGCAGATCAAAGTCATGTCCGTTGTGACTGTTCGGCGCACCTGTCCTGAGCTCGAATCCATCGAATATCAAGTCTCCGCGGATGTCGGCAGTGTAGTTTAAGCTTCCAAACCTGACCTGATAGCCAGTGGCATAGCTATCGATCTGCTCCAGATGGCCAAACAAGTTGGCCCGCAGTACGAAGCCGCCGAATACGAAGATCTGCCCGGGAAGGAAAACCTCCCCCTGGACCGCATCGTTGAAGATGATCGAAGGGGGCATCAAGCCTTACAGCGATGGCACAGTGGAACTCTCAATTAAAGCACCAATGTCGAAGTCAAAACCGGTGGATCTCGGGTAGGGGGTCCCGAACTGTGCGTCTAAGGCTAAGGGTAACAGGAGGCAGGGGACACGATGTTTTACCCAGGTTCGGGCCCTCTCAATGGACGTAATACCCTACTTCCTGCTTGATTGATCTTGATGATATGAGTATTACAAGAGTTGATCTACCACGAGATCGTAGAGGCTAAACCCTAGAAGCTAGCCTATGATTATGATTGTTGTTTTTCTACGGACTAAACCCTCCGGTTTATATAGACACCGGAGGGGGATAGGGTTACACAAAGTTGGTTACAGAGAAGGAAATCTACACATCCAAATCTCCAAGCTTGCCTTCCACGCAATGGAGAGTCCCATCCGGACACATGACGAAGTCTTCAATCTTCTATCTTCATAGTCCAACAGTCCGGCCAAAGTATATAGTCTGGCTATCCGAGGACCCCTTAATCTAGGACTCCCTCACCTGTGAAGCTCGCCGCCTAAAGAAAGGCCCGGTGCCTGTGAAACTCGCCGCCCGTGACACTCTCACATAATAATGAGTTGGGGTTGTACAAGCCCTGGAGTCTTCGGAGTGCCACCCTTGGGCCTCGAGGGCTCCCGCCCACACCCAGTGGCAGCACTTAGCTCCGCGCTGGTGAGAAGACGTCGAAGACAAGACTAGGTGCCGGACGCGGCCTTTCATTTTCTTTCTGCAGTTGGCTCGCTTTTCTTTGTTTGAACCTTGAGTGAAGTTGCTTATGATGTTATTTGCCGGTTCTTCCCATCGTCTTCTGCCCCTGTTCCCTGTTTTCAGCTCTTTTTTCTGACTCGTTCTCTCTCTTGCAAACCTCGCAAGGGGGCTGCGCGGGTTCCCTCGTGAGCCCTTGCTCTCTTGATTTTCGCGAGGTCCTCTCGTTCGAGTTCGCAGCGGGAGCACCCCTCTCGGTCCGTGCCCCTCGGGCATCGCGACACGAAGCGCTGGTCCATGTCCAGCAACCCTCGTGACCAAGGTTCAGAAATGATTCTCCCAACGAATTTTTTTGAGCTCTTAAGGCACCCGGAGAGGCCTGAAGCAGGCACCTCGCAAGGCAGAAACTATTTCAAACGTCCCAAGCTAAGTTGTTCCTACGCGTAGACACATAACAACGACACCATAACACAACACAGGAACAATAAATGTAGTACGATAACTAGGGAATCATAGTCTGTTGCATGCCCCCACGGGGCCCCATGCTTCTCTCTCTCGACGCGGGAAAAGAAGGAAAACAAAACAAAAGCGGCACACGCCTTGCAACAGCCCGCGAGGAGGGATCCACGGCGTCCTCCTCAGCTCAGTCAGACTCCGCCTCACGCTTCACAGGAGCTTCGGCAACGGGACGACCCGCCACCACCCTCGAGGCGGGCACAGCGGCGTGGAGGTTGATCGTAGCCACCTCTAGAGGAGCTGTCGCCGGAGGAGGAGCCACTGAAGCTCGGCGAGCTGTGGTCTCCACCAGGAGTAGGTTCGCCTTCGCCCTCGTCGCGGCCGTCGCCAAGGCCGAGCACCTCGTCGCCATCGTCGTCTTTGGGGCAGCACCCAATATGGCGGCCATCTTCTCCGAATACCCTCATGTAGAGGGTCACGTCACCGTCATACTTGAAGTGGAGGGTGCACCGCCTGCCCAGGCCACACGCACGGGCAAACGTTTGCCAGCCCCGGGCCAGGGCAACGTTGTCGGTGATGGAGATCTCCACCATGACCCAGGAGGCCTTGCTGTAGTAGCCATCCGCTTGCAACCACAGCCCGCCGGGGCCAGCGGCCGGCGACCCGAGGGAGCTGAAGCCAGTTTTCGGCCGGGTTATCCGACCACAAAACGAACTCCGGCAGCACCTCCGCCGAATGGAAGCGCGGCCAGGGAGGCCGCGCAGCGACAGCACGCCTCCCCCTTCCAATTGGGCTACCTCGACATGGGCAGCCACCACCATGCGAAGGGCCACCGCCACGACCACGGGAAGCCATGACAGGGGTCGCGGGATGCTTGCGAGGACGACCGCGGCCGCGCTTGGGCGGAGGAGAGCCAAGACCTTCTTGGCGAGCCTTCCCCTTCTCCGCGGCCAAGAACCTCTTCACGGGCGCCATGGGGGCACTGCAAGAAGCAGGAGCAAGGAACAAGAAGCGAGCAGGCGGAGCAAGAAGAGATGGGCGAAGAGGGCTATCGCCCCTCCTCATTTATAGCCCAAGGGAGGCCAACAGTCGACCTCCATGATCGCCGGTAATGATGAATCTTTTTGCATGCAGCAGGGACTCGTCAAATCTGGCAGTTGCCGAGGCAGCGTGGGGAAGCAGAGACGCCCACGTCCAATCCGTCGCCACGCGTCGACCAAGGTCGCAGGCTGTGGGGGCCCGCGGTGCTCCGCACTTGCCCTTTGGCTTCGTTGCTAAGCCAAGTCCAAGCGCGCCTTGGGCCTGGGGGCTACTGTCGGCGTTCTGGGAACGGGGGTCCCTAGACTTGCTTGCCTGTGGCTTGCAGCGTGGCTCAACCAGTGGCCCAGTACGGCCCGTCTTCATCAACCTACACTCAAGACACCTGCGAGGGGCCAAGCCTCGCGGGGTGGATGACGCATGGCCTCCTCAGGAGTAGCCTCCCCAGGTAGGCTCGCGAGGAGGCGCAGAGATCAAGGTGAGGGGTACCTCGCGAGGTGCCCATGACGCCATGACGATCAAGACCAGGCGGGCGCCAGCCCACGCAATGTCCTCATTTCCTCTTTTGTGCAAAGGGGGCAAGCGCGGGCGCGGAGTACGGAGGCATCAGGCAAAGGTTTCCATATCGGTGCCACAAGGCCAAGGCCAGCAGGACGGCAAGACGGAGGTCACCATGGAGCCCAAGATGTCGTCATCACCAGCACCTTTGGCAGGCGAAGACCACCTTTAGTCAGGATAGCTTGTACTAGCTATCCCCTTTCAAAATGGCCATTGTTGGATCCCTTCCCTCTCAATATATGGGAAGAGGACCATGGTCTCTATAAATAGGGCTAGCCACCAGCATAGAGGGGACAGATCGACTCCCCCCCAAGCACACCACCAAGCACAAGAACGCCTCTCCTCGCGAGGCTTCTCTTCCCTTGGACTGTTCATCATCAGCCCAAGATGCAATCCACCACCACAAACAGGAGTAGGGTATTACACCACAACGGTGGTGCGAACCTGTATAAATCTTGTCTCTTGTATTGTTCGTGGTGCTAGCTTAGAGATCGTGGCGAGGCTGAGAGAGAGATTTGGTAGGAGGAGATCTTCGTGCGCATCCCAGTGTTCGAACCTTAAGGGTTTTCTAGGAACCCGATATCTGAGAGACGGATCAAAATCATAATTCACTGTTAGTTCAAAACATTAAGTCCCAAGCCTTTTGCAAGAAACAACACCTTGCACTTGGGGGCTAATGTCTGCCGAAAAAGCTTTATTTATGTGGCGGCTTATGTGAATAAGTCCCAAGCACTTTGCGAGCAAGAGTACTTGGGACTTGGGGGCTAATGTATATTACTCATTTTTATGACCCATTTATGCTACAAACAGCCACAGTCGACTCATGAGAACTGCACAAGTAAGTATTGTCTTCTATACAAGAATATAAAGAATTGGCTCATTCATGCTGCTTAAGCCGGCCCTTGGGCGCTATGGATTCAGTGTTAACCATTACAGCTATACTTTATGCTAGATGCTTTAAGACGGATTTCTAAAGGATTATATCAAGGGATATTACTTATGCTCCTGGTTAATGAAAGTCTATAGCATATTCAGCATAAATAGTAGACTTGGGGGCTGACAGGATGTGTGTAATTCAGTAAAGGAAGAGTTCATACCTCAAACTTTTGGTGCATTTGTTCACCATGTCAACTTCAATGACGGCTGCTGTGTACTTGACTGAGATAACCAGAATACACTTTGCCAATGCTTAATTGGGAGTATTCAGCAGCATCAAATCTTACTTTGCTTCGTTCAATGTGCTCCTCCTTGGCAGAGTGTTTGGCCAAAACAGTAGGCCTCCCCGGCTCTCTAAAACCGGTACTGGTGATCACCACATCATCATAAGCAGTCGTCTTGATCAGGTTTGATGCTTCAGGGTTTAAAGGGTTGTCACTGGCTTGATCAACAGGAGGCTCAGGAGTCACCAGTGGAATATCAAGAGCCGGCTCAGACGGTTGAAGAACAGAGGCTTCAGGCGCTATAGTTTGCTGCTCCGGTTCACTGACTTTTGTGTCTTCAACCGGCTTATTTACCTTTGCCTTCTTACTAGTCTTGGCTTTTCCACTTCATGTGTCATGAAAGGTTAGTATAAGTATCAACAAGCATAATGAGAGAATAAGTAATTGCTATTACCCGGGAGTAGTCTTGAAAGCTGGCAGATGAGATTGAGATGATTCGCCGGAAGAGGAACGGGACGTTTCCTGATAATTTGAGTCGAGAGAGTTGAGTGGTTGGCGAATGAGACCCACCAAAGGATAGAAAGAGTTTAAGTCGGCGGTGACCTCATTTCGGTGCTTCGTCGGAGTGTTTGGTAAGCCGGAGGATAATTCTTCATCCCTGCTTATCCGAGTCTGTCGCCGGCTCTCATGCTATTGTTGTTTCAAAAGAAAGTGAGGATCCAGATGAGCTAAGGGGTGTGAAAATCATACTTTCCGGGTTACTCTTCGAATTTTCTGTCTTGGCAAGGGCTCTGAGTCGGATGAAATGATAGTTACCTCTTCTTCAAGTGCTTGACTAGTACCCGTGTCATCTTGATGATAGTCAATGTCAATAAGATGGTTGAAAAAGGAGCCAAGAGAGTCAAAGGCTACCTCCTATTCAGAGGTGTCCTCCAGTTCAAGCAGCTCAGAATCATTGGGCTTCCTGCCCTTCTTCTTGGAGGTTCTCTTGGTGGCTTTCTTGGCCTTACTAGCCCTTTTTGAAGCTTCGTGGTCATATTCCTTCTTCCAAAAGTCATCATCAGCCTGCGAAAATCATCAAAGTTTAATTAAACAAAGTATTAAAGGTGAAGGCAAAATAACTAAGTCTGGTGGCTTACTCCTAGCGCAGGGTTAGATGTGCAGAAAGGGCTTAGACCCACTTTACTACAATCCTCCGGGCTTTCATGCAGAAGAGACTTTCCCATTTCATTGATGGCCTCCTTATATAAATCTTCAGGACTGTGGCGTAGTGGATCCTTTTTGGCACCGGTGTAAGTGCACATTAAGCCGACTCGGGGACTGCTACCTCTTGAGCACTGCGTTGGATTTCCCCGAAGAGGAGAGGATGATGCAGCAAAGTAGCGTAAGTATTTCCCTCAGTTTTTGAGAACCAAGGTATCAATCCAGTAGGAGACCACACACAAGTCCCTCGTACCTACACAAAACGATAGCAACTCGCAACCAACGCTTAGGGGTTGTCAATCCCTTCACGGTCACTTACGAGAGTGAGATCTGATAGAGATAATATTTTTGGTATTTTTGATAGATAGATGCAAAGTAAAAGTAAAAGGCAAAGTAAAAAACAAAGCAAGTAAATAAAGTGATATAGATTGATATGATGAGAATAGACCCAAGGGCCATAGGTTTCACTAGTGGCTTCTCTCAAGAGCATAAGTATTCTACGGTGGGTGAACAAATTACTGTTGAGCAATTGATAGAATTGAGAATAGTTATGAGTATATCTAGGCAATGATCATGTATATAGGCATCACATCCAAAACAAGTAGATCGAAACGATTCTGCATCTACTACTATTACTCCGCTCATCAACTGCTATCCAGCATGCATCTAGAGTATTAAGTTAAAAACAGAGTAACGCCGTAAGCAAGATGACATGATGTAGAGGGATAAATTCATGCAATATGATAAAAAAACATCTTGTTATCCTCGATGGCAACAATACAATACGTGCCTTGCTGCCCCTTCTGTCACTAGGTAAGGACACCGCAAGATTGAACCCAAAGCTAAGCACTTCTCCCATTGCAAGAACTACCAATCTAGTTGGCCAAACCAAAAAGGACAATTGGAAGAGACTTGCAAACATAACTCAATCATACATAAAAGAATTCAGAGAAGAATCAAATATTTTCCATAGATAATATTGGATCATAAACCCACAATTCATCGTTCTCAACAAACACACCGCAAAAGGAAGATTACATCGAATAGATCTCCATGAGAGAGGGGGAGAACATTGTATTGAGATCCAAAAAGAGAGAAGAAGCCATCTAGCTACTAGCTATGGACCCAGAGGTCTAAAGTAAACTACTCACACTTCATCGGAGGGGCTATGGTGATGATGTAGAAGCCCTCCATGGTGGATGCCCCCTCCGGCGGAGCTGCGGAACAGGCCCCAAGATGGGATCTCGTGGATACAAAAGGTTGCGGCGGTGGAATTAGGTTTTTGGCTCCTGTTCTGATCGTATGGGGGTACGTAGGTATATATAGGAGGAAGGAGTACGTCGGTGGAGCTCCGAGGGGCCCACGAGATAAGGGGGCGCGCCCTCCACCCTCATGACCGCCTCGTGGCTTTATTGACGGAGGGTCCAAGTCTCCTGGATCTTATCTGATGAGAAAATCACGTTCCTTAAGGTTTCATTCCGTTTGGACTCCGTTTGATATTCCGTTTCTTTGAAACACTGAAAAAGGCAAAAAACAACAATTTTGGGCTGGGCCTCCGGTTAATAGGTTAGTCCCAAAAGTAATATAAAAGTGGAAAATAAAGCCCAATATAGTCCAAAACAGTAGATAAAGTAGCATGGAGAAATCAAAAATTATAGATACGTTGGAGACGTATCAGGCATCCCCAAGCTTAATTCCTGGTCGTCCTCGAGTAGGTAAATGATAAAAAAAGAACTTTTGATGCAGAGTGATTCTTTGGCATAATTTCAATGTAAATCTTCTTAATTGTGATATGAATATTCAGATCCGAAAGATTCAAGACAAAAGTTCATATTGACACAAAAATAATAATACTTCAAGCGTACTAATCAAAGCAATCATGTCTTCTCAAAATAACATGGCAAAACAAAGTTCATCCCTACAAAATCATATAGTTAGGCTATGCTTCATTTTCGTCACACAAAGATGTTCCCAACTTCTATACCCCCAATGACAAGCCAAGCAATTGTTTCATACTTAAATAATCTCAAACTTTTTCAAACTTCATGCAATACATGAGCGTGATCCATGGATATAGCACTATGGGTGGAATAGAATATGATGATGGGGATTGTGTGGAGAAGACAAAAAAAAGTCTCACATCAACTAGGCGTGTCAACGGGCTATGGAGATGCCCATCAATAGATATCGATGTGAGTGAGTAGGGATTGCCATGCAATGGATGCACTAGAGCTATGAATGCTCAACAAAAGAAAAACTAGTGGGTGTGCATCCAACTTGCTTGCTCATGAAGACCTAGGGCATTTGAGGAAGCCAATCCTAGGAATATAAAAGCCAAGTTCTATAATGAAAAATTCCCACTAGTATAAAAAGGACTACTTATGAGACTCACTGCATGAGGAACAAGGTGCTACTTTGAAGCACAATATATGAGACTCACTACATGAAGAACAAGGTGCTACTTTGAAGCACAAGTGTGGAAAAAGTGATAGTAGCATTGCCCCTTTTTTTAATTTTCTTTTTTTGGGCCTTTCTTTTTTTTGGCCTTTCTTTCTTTTTTTTTTGGGCAATGCTCTAATAATGATGATTATCACACTTCTATTGATTACAACATAAGGATTACAACTCGAAACTTAGAACAAGATATGACTCTATACGAATGCCTCCGGCGGTGTACTGGGATGGTGCAATGAATCAAGAGTGACATGTATGGAAAATAATGCATGGTGGCTTTGCCACAAATACGATGTCAACTACATGATCATGCAATGTCAATATGACAAAAGTAATGTATGTCATGATGATGATGGTGGAAGTTGCATGGCAATATATCTCGGAATGGCTATGGAAATGCCATGATAGGTAGGTATGGTGGCTGTTTTGAGGAAGATATAAGGAGGTTTATGTGTGATAGAGCGTATCGTATCACGGGGTTTGGATGCACCGGCGAAGTTTGCACCAACTCTCAAGGTGAGAAAGGGCAATGCACGGTTCCGAAGAGGCTAGCAAAGGCGGAAAGGTGAGAGTGCGTATAATCCATGGACTCAACATTAGTCAAAAGAACTTATATACTTATTGCAAAAATTTAGAAGTCATCAAAAATCAATTACTACGCGCATGCTCCTAGGGGGATAGATTGTAGGAAAATACCATCGATCGTCCCTGACCGCCACTCATAAGGATGCACAAGCCAGGTACACTTCATGTTTCAAATTTGTTACACAACTTTAACCATACGTGCATGCTACGGGACATGCAAACTTCAACACAAGTATTTCTCAAATTCATAATCACCCAACTAGCACGACTTTGATATTATAACCTCCATATCTCAAAACAATTATCAAGCATCAAACTTATCTTAGTATTCAATTCACTCAAAAGAAAGTTTCACATATCTTGAACACCAAGTATATTAACATTAAGCAAATTACCACGCTATTAATGACTCTCAAAATAACCTAAGTGAAGCAAGAGAGATCAATAGTTTCTTAAAACAAATCCACCACTGTGCTCTAAAAGATCTAAGCGAAGCACTAGAGCAAAAATTATCACGCTCAAAAGATATAAGTGAAGCACTATGAGCAAAACTATCAAGCTCAAAAGATATAAGTGAAGCACATAGAGTATTCTAACAAATTACAAATCATGTATAGCTCTCTCAAAAGATGTGTACAGCAAGGATGATTGTGGTAGACTAACAAGCAAAACACAAATAATACAAGACGCTCCAAGCAAAACACATATCATGTTGGTGAATAAAAATATAGCTCCAAGTAAATTACCGATGGAAGTGGACGAAAGAGGGCATGCCTTCCGGGAAATCCCCAAGCTTTGAATTTTTGGTGTCCTTGGATTATCTTGGGCGTTCCATGGGCATCCCCAAGCTTAGGCTCTTGCCACTCCTTGTTCCATACTCCATCAAAAGAATTCACCCAAAACTTGAAAATTTCACAACACAAAACTCAACAGAAATCTCGTGAGCTCCGTTAGAGAAAGAAAACAAAAGACAAATTCAAGGTACTGTTAACTCATTCTTTATTTATATTGGTGTTAAACCTACTGTATTCCAACTTCTCTATGGTTTATGAACTATTTTACTAGCCATAGATTCATCAAAATAAGCAAACAACACACGAAAACAGAATCTGTCAAAAACAGAATAGTCTGTAGCAATCTATAACTAACGCAAACTTCTGGAACTCCAAAAATTCTACCAAAATAGGAAGTCCTGGAAAATTTGTATGTTGATCATCAGCAAAAAGAATCAACGCAAAATCACGGTCTTGTGATTTATCATAACTAAATTAGTGCGCGCAAGGTTTCTGTTTTTCAGCAGTATCAAATCAACTATCATCGTAGGTTATCCTATAGGTTCTACTTGGCACAAACACTAATTAAAACATAAAACCACATCCAAACAGAAGGTATATGGATTATTTATTCCTAAACAGAAGCAAAAACAAAAAACACAAAATAAAATTGGGTTGCCTCCCAACAAGCACTATCGTTTAACGCCCCTAGCTAGGCATAAAAGCAAGGATAGATCTAGGTATTGCCATCTTTGGTAGGAAATCCATAAGTGGCTCTCATGATAGATTCATATGGTAATTTTATTTTCTTTCTAGGGAAGTGTTCCATACCCTTCTTTAAGGGAAATTGGAATCTAATATTCCCTTCCTTCATATCAATAATTGCACCAATCATTCTAAGGAAAGGTCTACCAAGAATAGTAGGACATGAAGGATTGCAATCTATATCAAGAACGATAAAATCTACGGGCACATAATTACTATTTGCAACAACAAGAACATCATTTATTCTTCCCATAGGCTTTTTAATAGTGGAATCCGCAAGATGCAAGTTTAGAGAGCAATCATCAAAATCACGGAAATCTAGCAAATCACATAAAGTTTTGGGAATAGTAGCGACACTAGCACCCAAATCACACAAATCATGAAACTCATAATCTTTGATTTCAATTTTAATAGTAGGTTCCCACTCATCATAGAGTTTTCTAGGGATAGAAACTTTCAACTCAAGTTTTTCTTCATAAGATTGCATCAAAGCATCAACAATATGTTTGGTAAAGGCCTTATTTTGACTATAAGCATGAGGAGAATATAGCACGGATTGCAACAAGGAAATACAACCAATCAAAGAGCAATTTTCATAATTAAATTCCTTGAGATCCAAAATAGTGGGTTTAGCAACATCATGGTTTTTATTTATTTCAATCCCACTTTCATCAATTTCATCATCAAGATCTAGAAACTCCGAATTCTTAGAACGCCTTCTAGGTAAAGGAAGATCATATTAAGATTCATCAAGATTCATATCGAAAACAAAGATTTAATGGGGTACACATCAATAAATTTTAGATCTTCATCTTGATTTTCATAGGGATTGGAAGAACACGCTTTAATAAAGGCGTCTTTGGAAGCACTCATCCTAGCGGTTCTTTCCTTGCACTCATCAATGGAAATTATCATGGATTTGAGAGACTCATAGATATCATGCTTAGGAGGAATAGATCTAAGCTTTAAACAATCAATTTCAAGAGAAATTCTATCAACGTTCCTAGCCAAATCATCAAGTTTAAGCAATTTCTCTTCAAGCAAAGCATTAAATTTATTTTGTGAATTCATAAAATCTTTAACACTACTCTCAAATTCAGAGGGCATCTTATTAAAATTTACATAAGATTTATTGTAGGAATTTCCATAATTATTAGAAGGATTACTAGGATAAGGCCTAGTATTGAAATTCCCTCTATAAGCGTTGTTTCCAAAACTATTCCTACCAACAAAACTCACATCCATAGATTCATTATTATTCTCAAGCAAAGTAGATAAAGGCATATCATTGGGATCAAGAGGAGTATTTTTAGGAGCAAACATCTTCATAAGTTCATCCATCTTTTCACTCAAAACATTGATTTCTTCTATAGCATGCACTTTCTTACTAGAAGATCTTTCGGCGTGCCATTGAGAATAATTAGCCATAATATTATCAAGCAATTTAGTAGCATCCCCTAACGTAATTTCTAAAAGATTTCTAGAAGCAAAATTCAATCTGGCATAAATTTTTTGTATGATCATCCATAAATTCAAACCATGAGTAGGGCAATTGCGAAGCATCAATTTCATTATTTCCCAAGATTCGGCAACATGCTCATGATCAAGTTGTTTAAAGTTCATGATGTCGTTCCTAAGAGTGATAATCTTAGCGGGAGGAAAATACTTAGAGATAAAAGCATCTTTGCACTTGTTCCAAGAATCAATACTATTTTTAGGCAAACATGAAAACCAAACTTTAGCACGATCTCTAAGTGAAAACGGAAATAACTTCAATTTGACAATATTGTTATCCGTATCTTTTTTCTTTTGCATATCACACAAATCAACAAAATTGTTTAGATGAGTAGCGGCATCTTCACTAGGAAGGCCGACGAATTGATCTTTCATAACAAGATTCATGTCAGGACCCCGACTCGATGCCACATCAATCTAGCATGTAACACCTCATATCACTTTGCGGCCTCACGCACGGTATTCCCACGGGTGTCCTCTTACCTTTGCCCAGGACCGTTTGCGCCTTTTGGCACACGTATATGATAGTGTCGCTAGCATCCATATGGTAAAGAGCCCGGGCTGACATGGCTAGTCGTAAACCCAAAGTGGCACAGACTTACAGGGACAGGCATCCATGACCCAGCATCGAACGTGTCGGTCATCAGCAAGTGAATCCAGGCTGTAGCATTGGGCTAACAGGAGTCCGGTAAACCGGGCTGTAGCGGGCTAACAGGACTCCTGTATCCATCGCGTGACATTTCCCCGAAGGGACAGACACAGGAACGAAGAAGGACACATGCCGGCCAGCCTAAGTGTTCCGGAGCAGTAGCAAGCTACCAAGGCTCAGTGGAGACACTAGGAGACATTTCCCGGTAAGAGAGGCTACTAAGAATAAACAACTAGATAGTCAGATCCCACACATACCAAGCATTTCAATCATACACACAATATGCTCGATATGTGCAAATACAACAAGGCATCACAACATGACTCTACGACACCAGTACTTTATTTAAGGCTCAGAGAGCCATACATATCATACACACAAGTACGGGTCACACGACCTAGCATTCAAGTCATACAGACATACAAGCCAACAGCGGAAGTAACTTGTCTGGGTACAGACAACTAGTAAAATAAAAGAGGCTTGGGAAAGCCTGGCTATACTACGTGGTCCTTCACAAGCTCAGGATCACCACCTGGGCCTCGGTCTACTCATCGATGTCAACATCTATGAAGAATCCATCAGAAGGGGTTGCAGCGTCTTTTGAAAAATGTAGTTAAAGCATCATGAGTACAAAGGTACTCAGCAAGACTTACATCAGATCCTACATACATGCACATTATCAAGGGGGGGTTGGTGGGGTTATTGCAGCAAGCCAGCTTTGACTCTTGGCTAAGCTATCCTATGATACACTAACTTGAAATGGTTTTGCGCACACGAGTCCACTACTCACCACTTCAATACACCACCGAGGATCTACCTCCGTCATCCTACGGAAGAGCCATCCTCGGCACTCACGCTTATCTTGAGATTTTTAGTAGTATCCATTTACTTGTCTATGAACTGTATAGGAAACCAAGTAGTCCTTTACCGCGGACGCGGCTATTCGAATAGATAATGTTAACCCTGCAGGGGTGTACTTCTTCATACATGTTTCCACCACTTAGCGTCTGCACATGACATGTGCTCTGCAGACTTCAAGCGAAAGCCGACGTGGGTGTAGACCACGACCTACCTAAACACCTAAGTCTCTAGTCCAGGTTTTTCGCCTATCCAGGTTCCATCCACAGGGAGTCCGGCCGAGGTTTCCCATACGGCCCCGAACGATGTGTACAGGGTTCCGTGACACCTAACGGGTGCCCGGTATTCCCGGCCACGTACCTACCGCATCACAGCCCACCCCTACGGTCAGCGCTGTCCATGGCCTCCAGTAGGCTACAAACACCAGAAACTACTTGCAACTCCTGGACAGAGAACTAGAGTGAATAAGAAGTCGAGCGGGGTCATATTTCAGGGCCCAATGCATGGTAGTAGCTGAATCTTAAATCACGCATACAGATCTCAGTGCTTAAGGTCGGCTTCAATGAAACAACCCACCATGTACTCCTACATGGCCTTTCATCGATACCTTTACCAAACCGTGTTCACCACATCACTCTCATTACCGGCACGATCATTTCACTCTAGCCCATCACCCAGATGAACCAGACCTGACACGACTCTAAGCATAGTAGGCATAGCAAGGTAGGAACAACACATACATATGGCTCAAACAACTCCTACACATGCTAGTGGGTTTCATCTAGTTACTGTGGCAATGACAGGTCATGCAGAGGAAATGGGTTCAACTACCGTAGCACACAGCAGTTGGAAACGCGTTGTCTTAATCCAGTAAAAGAGAGCAGAAGCGAGAACAGGGGATTGTATCGATATGATCAAATGGTTGGTTGCTTGCCTGATGGGTCGATGCACTGATATGGTTCTTCATTAGGGTAATCGTGGTACTCCTCGGAGGCAGAACCTGGCGCACAGAGCACTAATACACAACATTACCAAACAATATGCAACAATATGATGCATGCATGAAACATGGCAATATGAGTGTGTTGGGCTAATGCAACTAAAACCAGATGGGTTTGAACCATTTTGAATCAAAGATTCAAGTTTCAAACTCATACATGGCCCTTATAAGTGCTTTAACTTGTTATGCAATAAACAGTAGGTTAGCTTGTTTAAACATGCATGAAACCAGTACAGATGGATAGGTTGGATTTTTCTGATCATTTTTCATATATAACACTTTGCATTTGGAGCTATGGTTGAATTACTATGAATTTTTGAAGTTTAGAACATTTTCTGAAATTTATAAATCATTTTAGATTTATTTTAATTCCAGAAAAGGATTACTGCGTCAGCATGATGTCATGCTGACCTCAGCAAGTCAACAGACTAGTCCAGGTCAAACTGACCAGTGGGTCCAGGGTGTCAGTGCAATTAGTTTAGCTAAAAAATTAATTAGAACTAAACCGGATTAGTTAACAGGGCTGGGCCCCACCTGTCATTGACTCAACAGAGTCAACCAGGGCCGACCCGTGGTCAAAGTCAAGTCGGCTGCACCGGCGTTTAGCCGCCGGCGAGTCCGACGCAGCGGCGGAAGTGATTTTGGCCGTTCCGCCCACCAAATGGGTCGCGGAAGGCATCTAAGTGGAGCTGGGGACAAACCGCAGCTCTTGGTGGAGTTAGTTGGGGTCGGGGTGGCCGGAATCGGCACCGGCGACGACCTAGGCGGCCGCCGGAGTTCGGGTGGAGGCGAACTCGGGGCTAGGGTGTGCGGTGAGGTGCGGGGAGTGTATGGTTAGACCCTACGCGACGTGGTGAGTGCGATGGACACCGAGAGGTGACCGGAGGACGGCCGGGAGCACGTCGGCGACGATCTCCGCGGTGGTGCGTGCGGGTGATCTTCGTGCGGTTGCTACACAGCTCGGGGGCGAGAGAGGAAGGGAAGGGGAGGTAGCTAGGCTGACAGGGCACTCGTGGAGGCAACCGACGGGGTCGAGGACGGACTGATGCGGCGACGGCGTTGAAGGGGATCTCCGGCGACGGCGGACTCGGGCGAAGTCGGTGCGGTGGACTTGGGCCACACGAGCACGCGGGGCTCGGCTAGCTCGACGAAGAGGATGGCGGCGAAGCTCCTAGACACGGCGAGACGGAGCACGGATGGCGGGGAGCGCGGCTACGGTGATGGGGCGGCGGCGGTGGCGTCCGCCATAGCTGGGGAGCGCGAGGGAGAGGAGCTGGGGGGAGGAGCTAGTGTCTGCGGGGTCGGGGAGAGGGAGAGGGGTCGATCCCCGTCATCAGCTGGACGAGGGGAGCGACGAGGCGGCGGGCAGCTGCATGGCATGCATGCTGTGCTCGCTGTCGAGCAGCTGCCTGCCTGCCTGGCCAAGCCAAGCAGCTCGCTGGAGCGGTGGCTGGGCTGGGCCGGCAGGTGGGCCTCTGGGTGGCGCCAGGTAAGTTTTTCCTATTTTCTGTTTTTTTGTTTTTATTCTGTAGGTTTGTGGACTTATTAAAAATACCTAGACAACTCCTAAATTTACCAAACTGCACCTAGTCCTTAGTTGGAATATTTTCAGCAAGGAACATTTTATTTTGGGAATATTTGAGCATTTGAAATATTTTATACATTTTAAATGCCCAAATTCAAATATTTATGACTTAATACAAAGACCTTAGGATGACCTAGAAAATTGTGCATCACTTTTGGCAGAGGTTCTGAACCAAGACAAAAATGATGGACATTTTGGAAGGGCATTTCAGGTTCATTGGAAATATTTTTAGTAAACCCTAGTTGGATTCAGAGGGGGCTGGGGGTTCTGTCATCCCCATTTCAAGTTTCTGATGAAAGAAGAGACATGATGCAACACTCTAATGCATGAACTAGCTAGGGTGTGACAACTCACCCCCACTCAAAAGAATCTCGTCCCGAGATTTAGGTTCCTCCGGAAAGAAGGCGGGGTACTCAAGTCGAAGACGATCCTCCCTTTCCCAAGTTGCTTCCTTCTCAGAATGGTGCGACCATTGAACCTTGAGAAACTTGATATTATGATGTCGAGTGGTACGCTCGGCTTGATCGAGGATACGAATGGGGTACTCTCGATACGTGAGGTTATCTTTAAGATCAAGCATTTCATGGTCCACTCCACGGATAGGATCCGAGAAGCAACGCCTGAGTTGAGAAACGTGGAAGACGTCGTGGACTCTGGAGAGATGCGAGGGGTAGTTCCAATTGGTAGGCAACTTCTCCTCGTTTAGCAAGAATGCGAAAGGGTCCAATGTAGCGAGGAGCCAATTTGCCTTTGATACCGAAGCGATGGGTTCCCTTCAGAGGAGTAACCCGAAGGTAAGCCTTCTCGTCAACCTCAAAGGTCATAGCCTTATGTTTTCGGTCGTATTGACTCTTTTGACGAGATTGGGCTGTTTTCAACTTTTCACGAACAATGCGAACTTGCTCTTCTGCTTCCTGGATCATGTCCGGGCCAAAGAATTGTCTTTCCCCGGTTTCTGACCAGTTAAGAGGCGTTCGATACCTTCGTCCATAGAGAACTTCAAAAGGGGCTTTACCCAAGCTAGATTGATAGCTGTTGTTATAAGCAAATTCAGCAAATGGAAGGCATTTCTCCCAATCCATTCCAAATGAGATAACAGAAGCTCGAAGCATGTCTTCTAGAATCTGATTGACACGTTCTACCTGACCACTTGATTGAGGGTGAAAGGCAGTGCTAAAGGAAAGGCGGGTTCCCATAGCATTTTGGAAACTTTCCCAAAATCGAGAGGTGAAGAGACTTCCTCGATCTGAGTTAATTTCCAGTGGAACACCATGGAGAGACACTATTCGGGAGATGTATAAGTCTGCTAATTGACTAGCGGTTATACTCTCGCGAACAGGTAAAAAATGGGCTACCTTGGAAAGACGGTCGACAACGACAAAGATAGCGTTATTCCCTCTCCTGGTCCTGGGAAAACCGGTAATGAAATCCATACCAATTTTGTCCCATTTCCATTCAGGAATAGCTAAGGGTTGAAGGGTGCCAGCAGGCCGTTGATGCTCTGCTTTTACATGATGACAGACGTCACATCTAGCAACAAACTGAGCAATGTCTCTCTTCATCCTAGTCCACCAGAACCTCTGGCGTAGGTCCTGATACATCTTAGTACTACCGGGATGAATGGTGAGAGGAGATTCATGAGCCTCCTTAAGGATCAACTGCCGTAGATGCTGGTTCTTGGGAACCACTAAACGGTTCTCAAAATACACAACACCATGATCATTTGTGGAGAAACATCTAGCACCTCCGCTAGCAATGTTCTCCTTGATCCTAGATATTCCTTTATCTCGCTTTTGGGCAGCGATAATTTGATCCGTAAGAGTAGGTTTCGCCACCAAGGTGGAAAGAAAACCTTGAGGAACAATGTGAAGGTTAAGCTTCCAAAATTCCTCATGGAGAAGCGGTTGACTTTGTTTTAACATCATATTGTTACAATAAGATTTACGACTTAGTGCATCATCCATGACGTTGGCCTTTCCTGCGGTGTAAGTTATTCCTAAGTCGAAATCTGTGATCAACTCAACCCAACGTCTTTGCCTGAGATTCAAATCCGGTTGGGTGAAGATGTACTTCAGGCTTTGGTGATCGGTGAAGATTTCGCAACGATTACCAAGGAGGTAATGTCGCCAGGTTTTAAGTGCATAGACTACAGCTGCAAGCTCTAGATCATGAGTAGGATAATTCTCCTCATGTGGGTGTAATTGCCGTGCAGCATAAGCAATTACGTGACGATCTTGCATGAGAATGCAACCTAGTCCTTGTCGCGAGGCGTCGCAATAGATAACAAAGTCCTTAGAGAAATCTGGTGGTACCAATACGGGAGCAGATGTTAGGCGTCTTTTCAGTTCCTGAAAGCTGTGCTCACATTGTGGAGTCCACTCGAACTTGTTATCTTTCTTGAGGAGTTCAGTTAGAGGTTTGGCAACTTTGGAGAAGTTCTTGACAAAGCGGCGACAATAGCTCGCTAGGCCAAGGAAACTCCGAACTTGCTTGACCGATTCAGGTGGAGTCCAATTAGGGACGGCTTGAACTCGCTCGGGGTTAACAGCAATACGTTTACCAGAAATTACATGTCCTAGATAGGTCACTTCTGGCAACCAAAATTCACATTTAGAGAACTTGGCATAAAGGCGATGCTCTCGAAGTTTCATCAACACTAGCCTTAGATGTTCGGCATGTTCTTCCTCGTTCTTGGAGTAGATGAGTATATCATCGAGGTAGACCACGACGAATTTATCCAAATACTCCATGAAGATTGAGTTCATTAATCGAGAAAAGGTGGCTGGGGCGTTGGTTAAACCGAAGGACATGACGGTGTACTCGTATTGGCCATAACGAGTAACAAAGGCCGTTTTAGGAATGTCCCCGTTCCGGATTTTGATTTGATGGTAGCCCAATCTCAAATCCATTTTAGAGAAGATTGAGGATCCAGCGAGCTGATCATACAGGTCGTTGATCCTGGGGAGCGGATACTTGTTCTTGATTGTGACCAGGTTGACTGGTTGATAATCTACAACCATCCGGTTCGTACCATCCTTCTTCTTGACGAAGAGGACGGGGCAAGCCCATGGAGACGAACTAGGACGGATGAAACCCTTTTTGAAGGACTCATCAAGTTGTTTCTTAAGTTCGGCTAGTTCAAACGGTTGCATCTTATAGGGTCTTCTAGAAATTGGGACAGTTCCTGGGATGAGGTCTATTACGAACTCAACATCTCTGTTAGGTGGAACACCTAGCAATTCCTCTGGGAAGACATCCGGAAAGTCACGGACTATCGGGACGTCTTCGAGGTCTGGCAACGGGCTGGCTTTAAGAGAATATAGCTGTCGCTTAGCTACTTGGGTCAAGACATTGACTATCTTCCCCGAAGGATGTGTGAGTTGGACAGTCCTAGAGAAACAATCAATTTTGGCATGATGGCTGACATCCAGTCCATGCCCAAAATGATATTAATATCCGAAGATTTGAGAGCTATCAAAGATGTGAGAAAAACAAGTCTGTCGACTTGAATTTCATTTCCATGGCTTACTCTAAAGGTTTGCCATCTAGAACCAGGAGTAGAAATTTCCATAGTGGACGGCATGTCACAGAATGTGGTGTTAGGCAAACGAGCATAATTTTCGGATATGAAAGAATGAGATGCTCCAGTATCGAAAAGAACAGATGTCGGGTGGCAATTAACAAGGAGCGTACCAAGAATGACGTTGGGATCCTCTTGAGCTTCTTCGGCAGAGATACAGTTGACATGGCCACGTGCAGCGGTGGCCGGCTTGGCGTAGAATGCTTTCCCTGTCGGCTTGCCACGGCCAACAGCTTTTCCAGATTGGTTGGGGTTGGTCTGGGGACACTCGCGCAGATAGTCGCCTGATTCCCCACACTTAAAGCAAGTCACAGAGCTGGTACGTGGGGGAGAACTGTTGGTTGGACCACCATAGGGCTTGGCTGGTGTAAACTATTGGGCGGGGCGAGGCGCCTGAAAGGATCGCCTAGATGTGAACCTGGGTGGCAGGGCAATGTTAGGCACCCACACGCGGCGCTTCTGAGGACCAGCACCGGATGAGGAACCCATGTCACGGCCATGCTTGCGTGTTGCTTCATAATAAGTCTGACCAGACTCAGCACTGATGGCTTTGTTAACAAGCTTCTGAAAAGACGTGCACTCATGCAAACGGAGGTCGCGGCGAAGCTCAGGACTAAGTCCCTTACGGAACCTTGCTTGCTTCTTGGCATCGGTAGAAACTTCCTCAGTTGCATATCGTGCAAGGTTACCGAACTCCCTGCTGTAAGCGTCAACAGAGAGTCGACCTTGAGTGAAACTGCAGAACTCCTCATGCTTATGGTCCATGAGACCCTCCGGAATGTGATGTTCACGGAAAGCCTCGCTGAATTCAGCCCAAGTAGTGACATGGCCCGCTGGGCGCATAGCTCCATAGTTCTCCCACCTTAGACTGGCGGGGCCTTCAAGATGATATGCAACAAAGGTGACCTTATCAGCCTCAGCTACTAGCGCAGAACGCAGTTTGTGAGTAATACTGCGAAGCTAGTCATCGGCGTCGAGAGGCTCGACGGAGTGGTGGAAAGTGGGTGGATGTAACTTGATGAAATCACTGAGTGACACCAAGTTATTCCTCTAATGGTGTGCTGTGTTTTGCTCGATGCGCTCCAACAAACGGTTAGTCTCCCACTTGTTTCTCTCGGCTTCTAGCATAACTTCGGCCAGAGAGGGTGGTTGAGGCAGGTTTGTTCCCCTAGCTCTGCTGCCTTCGACCTGCTCTGGGGGAGCAGGGTTGGTGCGGGTGTTAACCATCCTAGGAAAACAAGACAAAGGTTTAGTCTAGGATGATAGGATTTTGACATAGAAATGTAGAATGTAATGGATAACTTGGAATGTAAGATGATCATCCGTATGACATGGTAGATACAGAAACTGCTTCTTTTATTCCATCGTCAGACACACCATACAAGGTTTAGTACAGAACCAAACAAAGTACTACTACGGTGAAAAGAGGATTACATCTCATCGGAGGCATTTCGAGCTCCTATACATTATTTTTCTACACCTCCGGAAGGCGGTACAAGCTAAGTCATATCCCATGAGTCACGCAGGATGGTGGATGATACAGCTAGTACGATACTAGTGATACTACTACTAACTCAGACAGCTCCGTAGTAGTCTTCATAGAAGTCACCTCCATAGCCTGGAAGCTCAATGTGATCATCCGGAAAGAGTCGGTCCCGTGGAGCTTGTGGACCATAGGGGCTAGGATGAGGTCTTGGACCAATAAACGGTGGCCTGCAGGGACCATGAGGTGGGGTGATGCCTCCTACATCACGCCAATCCATCACGTCTGGCAGAGCAAATCTCACAGGATAGAGGTCTCGCATATCCATATATCCAGCTTGCACAGCCGGTGCAAACCGAGTCAAAGTGGCCCAATGATCAGCACGGGTATTAAAAAGTTCTAGCCTCAAGGCCCGATTTTCACGGTCCTTGTCTTCAAGCAACTGTGCAGTGGTGCGGGTCCGTGAATCCTCCTGAGTGGAGTCAGCATAGATAGCCTGGAGATAGCCTTGTGCTCCCGGGAGTGAAGCTGGCATATACCGGAAATCAGAGTCCCGAAATAGGCCAGTCCTGACTCGCATGATGGTCATCATAGAGTAGGCAGCATCCTGCACAGCCATCTCAATAGTAACCCCAAGTCCATAGGAGCAGTGGAGGGGCTCGATAGATCCAGGATAAGATCGAAATATCCTGACAGTGCAAAGATATTGACTTTGATTAAAGTCTCAGAATTGCTCTTCGACCGTGTACTCAGGATACCAACGGTACCCTACCTCAGTCATTACCCTGACCAACATGGCAGTATGGCCGGGTACATCTAGACATCGAGTCAAATGAACCACTTGATTCTGAGGACGGGACGCCATCTGGAACATGATAAACACAAGACATTAAGATTCCTAGCAGAAATTGGACAGCATAACGGCTGTAAATGCTTAGAAGGATTTTGAGGCATTTGACAAAGAATTGCATAGACACTCAACAACATCATATCAAGGTTCTGGGTTCATCTTAGCAACATAATGGGGTAGTAGCACTGAACTAGGCTTGTAACCATCAAACCTATAAGGTACTACTGATTAGTAACACGTGAACCTGATAGAGAGGAGGGATCTTAGTCCTTAACCCCCGGTAGAAGAATAGACTGACTCATATCAGAATGTTATGAGATAAAGGAGTAAAAAGAGCCTTACGTTCCATCCCACAAACAATTCCCCTATATATAACTAAAGAATTTCTAGACTCAACATAGACCAGTTCGGCTTGGAGAACCTACAGGCAGTCCGGCTCTGATGCCAACGCTGTCAGGACCCCGACTCGATGCCACATCGATCTAGCATGTAACACCTCATATCACTTTGCGGCCTCACGCACGGTATTCCCACGGGTGTCCTCTTACCTTTGCCCGGGACCGTTTGCGCCTTTTGGCACACGTATATGATAGTGTCGCTAGCATCCATATGGTAAAGAGCCCGGGCTGACATGGCTAGTCGTAAACCCAAAGTGGCACAGACTTACAGGGACAGGCATCCATGACCCAGCATCGAACGTGTCGGTCATCAGCAAGTGAATCCAGGCTGTAGCACTGGGCTAACAGGACTCCGGTATACCGGGCTGTAGCGGGCTAACAGGACTCCGGTATCCATCGCGTGACATTTCCCCGAAGGGACATACACAGGAACGAAGAAGGACACATGCCGGCCAGCCTAAGTGTTCCGGAGCAGTAGCAAGCTACCAAGGCTTAGTGGAGACACTAGGAGACATTTCCTGGTAAGAGAGGCTACTAAGAATAAACAACTAGATAGTCAGATCCCACACATACCAAGCATTTCAATCATACACACAATATGCTCGATATGTGCAAATACAACAAGGCATCACAACATGACTCTTTGACACCAGTACTTTATTTAAGGCTCAAGAGAGCCATACATATCATACACACAAGTACGGGTCACACGACCCAGCATTCAAGTCATACAGACATACAAGCCAACAGCGGAAGTAACTTGTCTGGGTACAGATAAATAGAAAAATAAAAGATGCTTGGGAAAGCCTGGCTATACTACGTGGTCCTTCACAAGCTCAGGATCACCACCTGGGCCTCGGTCTACTCATCGATGTCAACGTCTATGAAGAATCCATCAGAAGGGGTTGCAGCGTCTTCTGAAAAATGTAGTTAAAGCATCATGAGTACAAAGGTACTCAGCAAGACTTACATCAGATCCTACATACATGCACATTTTCAAGGGGGGGTTGGTGGGGTTATTGCAGCAAGCCAGCTTTGACTCTTGGCTAAGCTATCCTACGATACACCAACTTGAAATGGTTTTGCACACACGAGTGCACTACTCACCACTTCAATACACCACCGAGGATCTACCTCCGTCATCCTATGGAAGAGCCGTCCTCGGCACTCACGCTTATCTTGAGATTTTTAGTAGTATCCATTTACTTGTCTATGAACTGTATAGTCAACCAAGTAGTCCTTTACCGCGGACGCGGCTATTCGAATAGATAATGTTAACCCTGCAGGGGTGTACTTCTTCATACATGTTTCCACCACTTAGCATCTGCACACGACATATGCTCGGCAGACTTCAAGCGAAAGCCGACGTGGGTCTAGACCACGACCTACCTAAACACCTAAGTCTCTAGTCCAGGTTTATCGCCTATCCAGGTTCCATTCGCAGGGAGTCCGGCCGAGGTTTCCCATACGGCCCCGAACGATGTGTACAGGGTTCCATGACACCTAACGGGTGCCCGGTATTCCCGGCCACGTACCTACCGCATCACAGCCCACCCCTACGGTCAGCGCTTTCCATGGCCTCCTGTAGGCTAAAAACACCAGAAACTACTTGCAACTCCTGGACAGAGAACTAGAGTGAATAAGAAGTCGAGCAGGGTCATATTTCAGGGCCCAATGCATGGTAGTAGCTGAATCTTAAATCACGCATACAGATCTCAGTGCTTAAGGTCGGCTTCAATGAAACAACCCACCATGTACTCCTACATGGCCTTTCGTCAATACCTTTACCAAACCGTGTTCACCACATCACTCTCATTACCGGCACGATCATTTCACTCTAGCCCATCACCCAGATGAACTAGACCTGACACAACTCTAAGCATAGCAGGCATAGCAAGGTAGGAACAACACATACATATGGCTCAAACAACTCCTACACATGCTAGTGGGTTTCATCTAGTTACTGTGGCAATGACAGGTCATGCAGAGGAAATGGGTTCAACTACCATAGCACACAGCAGTTTGAAACGCGTTGTCTTAATGCAGTAAAAGAGAGCAGAAGCGAGAAAAGGGGATTGTATCGATATGATCAAATGGTTGGTTGCTTGCCTGATGGGTCGATGCACTGATATGGTTCTTCGTTAGGGTAATCGTGGTACTCCTCGGAGGCAGAACCTGCCGCAAAGAGCACCGATACACAACATTACCAAACAATATGCAATAATATGATGCATGCATGAAACATGGCAATATGAGTGTGTTGGGCTAATGCAACTAAAACCACATGGGTTTGAACCATTTTGAATCAAAGATTCAAGTTTCAAACTCATACATGACCCTTATAAGTGCTTTAACTTGTTCTGCAATAAACAGTAGGTTAGCTTGTTTAAACATGCATGAAACCAGTACAGATGGATAGGTTGGATTTTTCTGATCATTTTTCATATATAGCAATTTGCATTTGGAGCTATGATTGAATTACTATGAATTTTTGAAGTTTAGAACATTTTCTGAAATTTATAAATCATTTTAGATTTATTTTAATTCCAGAAAAGGATTACTGCGTCAGCATGATGTCATGCTGACCTCAGCAAGTCAACAGACTGGTCCAGGTCAAACTGACCAGTGGGTCCAGGGTGTCAGTGCAATTAGTTTAGCTAAAAAATTAATTAGAACTAAACCGGATTAGTTAACAGGGCTGGGCCCCACCTGTCATTGACTCAACAGAGTCAACCAGGGCCCACCCGTGGTCAAAGTCAAGTCGGCTGCACCGGCGTTTAGCCGCCAGCGAGCCCGACGTGGCGGCGGAAGTGATTTTGGCCGTTCCGGCCACCAAATGGGTCGCGGAAGGCATCTAAGTGGAGCTGGGGACAAACCGCAGCTCATGGTGTAGTTAGTTGGGATCGGGGTGGCCGGAATCGGCGCCAGCGACGACCTAGGCGGCCGCCGGAGTTCGGGTGGAGGCGAACTCGGGGCTAGGGTGTGCGGTGAGGTGCGGGGAGTGTATGGTTAGACCCTACGCGACGTGGTGAGTGCGATGGACACCGAGAGGTGACCGGAGGATGGCCGGGAGCACGTCGGCGACGATCTCCGCGGCGGTGCGCGCGGGTGATCTTCGTGCGGTTGCTACACAGCTCGGGGGCGAGAGAGGAAGGGAAGGGGATGTAACTAGGCTCACAGGGCACTCGTGGAGGCAACCGGCGGGGTCGGGGACGGACTGTTGCGGCGACGGCGTTGAAGGGGATCTCCGGCGACGGCGGACTCGGGCGAAGTCGGTGCGGTGGACTCGGGCCACACGAGCATGCGGGGCTCGGCTAGCTCGACGAAGAGGATGGCGGCGGAGCTCCTAGACACGGCGAGACGGAGCACGGACGACGGGGAGCGCGGCTACGGCGATGGGGCAGTGGCGGTGGCGTCGGCCATGGCTGGGGAGCACGTGGGAGAGGAGCTGGGGGGAGGAGCTGGTGTCTGCAGGGTCGGGGAGAGGGAGAGGGGTCGATCCCCGTCATCAGCTGGACGAGGGGAGCGGCGAGGCGGCGGGCAGCTGCGTGGCACGCATGTTGTGCTCGCCGTCGAGCAGCTGCCTGCCTGCCTGGCCATGCCAAGCAGTTCGCTGGAGCGGTGGCTGGGCTGGGCCGGCAGGTGGGCCTCTGGGTGGCGCCAGGTAAATTTTTCCTATTTTCTGTTTTATTGTTTTTATTCTGTAGGTTTGTGGACTTATTAAAAATACCTAGACAACTCCTAAATTTACCAAACTGCACCTGGTCCTTAGTTGGAATATTTCCAGCAAGGAACATTTTAGTTTGGGAATATTTGAGCATTTGAAATATTTTATACATTTTAAATGCCCAAATTCAAATATTTGTGACTTAATACAAAGACCTTAGGATGACCTAGAAAATTGTGCATCACTTTTGGCAGAGGTTCTGAACCAAGACAAAAATGATGGACATTTTGGAAGGGCATTTCAGGTTCATTGAAAATATTTTTAGTAAACCCTAGTTGGATTCAGACGGGGCTGGGGGTTCTGTCATCCCCATTTCAAGTTTCTGATGAAAGAAGAGACATGATGCAACACTCTAATGCATGAACTAGCTAGGTGTGACAATTCAACAAAGCGGTATTGATTTCACAAGACTCATTGTTATTAAGAGGAGCAACCGGAGTACTAAGGAAATCATTATTATTGGTATTCAAGAAATCACACAATTTGGTATTATCTTGCGCCATGGAAACAAGTAATCCAACACACAAGCAAACAGAAAGGCAACGAGAAAAAGGCAAACGGGAAATAGAGTAGGAGATTGGGAAAGAGAGGGCAAATAAAACGGCAAGGCTGAAGTGGCGGAGAGGAAAACGAGAGGCAAATGGCAAATAATGTAATGCGAGAGATAGGGATTGCGATGGGTACTTGGTATGGTTGACTTGCTTGCGTGAGCCTCCCCAGCAACGGCGCTAGAAATTCTTCTTGCTACCTCTTGAGCACTGCATTGGATTTCCCCGAAGAGGAGAGGATGATGCAGCAAAGTAGCGTACGTATTTCCCTCGGTTTTTGAGAACCAAGGTATCAATCTAGTAGGATACCACGCACAAGTCCCCCTTACCTACACCAAACGATAGCAACTCGCAACCAATGCTTAGGGGTTGTCAATCCCTTCACGGTCACTTACGAGAGTGAGATCTGATAGAGATAATATTTTTGGTATTTTTGATAGATAGATGCAAAGTAAAAGTAAAAGGCAAAGTAAAAGCAAAGCAAGTAAATAAAGTGATATAGATTGATATGATGAGAATAGACCCGGGGGCCATAGGTTTCACTAGTGGCTTCTCTCAAGGGCATAAGTATTCTACGGTGGGTGAACAAATTACTGTTGAGCAATTGACAGAATTGAGCATAGTTATGAGTATATCTAGGCAATGATCATGTATATAGGCATCACGTACAAAACAAGTAGATCGAAACGATTCTGCATCTACTACTATTACTCCACTCATCGACCGCTATCCAGCATGCATCTATCCAGCATGCATCTAGAGTATTAAGTTAAAAATAGAGTAACTCCGTAAACAAGATGACATGATGTAGAGGGATAAATTCATGCAATATGAGAAAAAACCCATCTTGTTATCCTCGATGGCAACAATACAATACGTGCCTTGCTGCCCCTTCTGCCACTGGGTAAGGACACCGCAAGATTGAACCCAAAGCTAAATACTTCTCCCATTGCAAGAACTACCAATCTAGTTGGCCAAACCAAAAAGGATAATTCGAAGAGACTTGCAAAGGTAACTCAATCATAAACCCACAATTCCTCGATCTCAACAAACACACCACAAAAAGAAGATTACATTGAATAGATCTCCACGAGAGAGGGGGAAAACATTGTATTGAGATCCAAAAAGAGAGAAGAACCCATCTAGCTACTAGCTATGGACCCGAAGGTCTAAAGTAAACTACTCACACTTCATCGGAGGGGCTATGGTGATGATGTAGAAGCCCTCCATGGTGGATGCCCCCTCCAGCTGAGCTCCAGAACAGGCCCCAAGATGGGATCTCGTGGATACAGAAGGTTGCGGCGGTGTAATTAGGTTTTTGGCTCCTGTTCTGATCATACGGGGGTACGTAGGTATATATAGGAGGAAGGAGTACGTCGGTGGAGCTCCGAGGGGCCCACGAGGTAGGGGGGCGCGCCCAGGGGGGCGCCCTCCACCCTCGTGCCCGCGTCGTGGCTTTCTTGACAGAGGGTCCAAGTCTCCTAGATCTTATCTGATGAGAAAATCACGTTCCCAAAGGTTTCATTCCGTTTGGACTCTGTTTGATATTCCGTTTTTTCGAAACACTGAAAAAGGCAAAAAAACAACAATTCTGGGTTGGGCCTCCGGTTAATAGGTTAGTCCCAAAAGTAATATAAAAGTGGAAAATAAAGCCTAATATAGTCCAAAACAGTAGATAAGGTAGCATGGAGCAATCAAAGATTATAGATACGTTGGAGACGTATCAGCGACTCAGTGGAATGACCCGCCATGAAACCCAGCATCGAACCAACTCAATGCCGGTTAAGCCATTTCCCAACAGAGCCTTGACTTTGGCAATGGTAGGGGCGAGTCTCTTGCGTTCAGCAGTTGACAGCATGTCAGGGAGAGGATGATTGGATTCAAGACGCAGGGCGCGAAAGCTGGGCAGCTGGTTCTTGTCAGCTGGAGAAGTATCCTTGCAATAGAACCATGTCTAGTTCGAGTCCTTGGGGCGACTCGGCAGGCGGGCATAAGGAAAGATAGCATCTCTCCTGTGCTAAATTGAGATTCCAACAAGCTCCAGACTGGGTATGTTTGAGTACTCGTTCTGGCGGTTCAAGTAGAAGTACTCTCTGAATAACTCCACACTGGGCTCCTCTTAAAGTTAGACCTCACTGAACACTTGGAAGTTGCATATATTTGACACGGAATTGAGTCCGATGTCCTGAGGATGGAGGTTGAAAAAATTCAGAACGTCCCGGAAGAATTTAGAGCTGGGCGGTGAGAACCCCGGTTCATATGATCAGTGAAGACAATGACTTCGCCTTCCTTTGGCTGAGGTTTCTCTTCGTCTGGCTTGGGGGCGCGGTAAGACATGACAGACTTCTTGGGAAAATAACCGGTTTTCACAAAGTCTTGAAGAATTTTTTCCATGAGGATGGAGGGAACCTTACAGGAAGTGGTTGTTTTGGGCGGCATTATGAAGACAGAAGCCTAAAAATAGAAAGAACAAAGTTAGCCGGTTCAAATTAAGCCGGACGAAAAGTACTACAACACATATTCAGAATGGCGGCTTAATAAGGGGCCTAATGGTATATGACTAGCTACAACGGGTTATGTAAGCCGCCATGAATAGATTGATTGATATTCATAAAAGAATGAAGGTTGGTGAAATGTTGAAGCTAATTACAACCGGTAATATAAGCCGCGATGACCAGGTGGATCTATCAAGGGGCAAAGTTTTGCTAAGTACCAGGCAAACAAGTTTCACAGATTACGATTATTATTTCAAATCAGTGGTAGTTCAGAAAAAGAAAATAAATCAAAACCTAAAACAGTGTAGGGGAGTTCATAAGTTCTAAGGAGATCTCTTTCCAAGGAAAAAGGGTCTGCTGCCATTGGAGACAAAGGTAAAACTACTACCGCGCAAGTTTTATGTCGTCTTCATATCAAAAGGTGCTACGGTTGAAGAACTTCGAAGAAAACGAAGAACATCCAAAACCCTAATGTGATCTGGAGCGTTGGAGGAGGAGCACTTACAGGTGCAGATCAGACTGCGGTGGAGTGCTAGAGTTTCTCTGGTACGAATCAGGTTGATGCAACGGCCAAGGACGAGTACGACGGTGTGCTTCGTGGCGGCGGCAGAGCTCAAGTATAGGAGAGTCGCGAGAGGAGGAAGATGATGGAAAGGGGGAGAATGAGCAGAGGCATTTCATGACTATTTATAAGGAACGTAACAGATGGGCGCGAAAAACAAGGAGGCGAAAAAAGATTGTTATCCAGCCGCTCGGGCGCCTCGATTCTTGGGACATCTATTAAGATAAAGATCCATTGAGATATATTAGATATTTTGCGAATTAATGATAGGTGACGTCATGGCGGGTTAACGCAATTCCAGGAGATGACGTCCTGGCGGGTTATGAATTTCTCGCACAAATAAGGAAGGGAAGATTTTTGTAAGTGTTGAAGATTAACATGAACCAGTTCAAAACAATCTGGGGCCTAATGTTGGGGATATAACTATTACGTATGACACGCCCAAGAGGGGTCAGGTTATACCTATGATGATTCATCATATGATGCCCACGAGGATATTGAAGATGGCGGTTCAAGATAAGGGCCCAAGGCCAAGGGCGACTTAAGGCCCATAGAAATAAACTGCCTTATGTATAAGACTTGTATTGTAAGGCATGTATAGAGAGTCACCGAGCCGGACACGTTGTCTATGAGCCGGGCGGGACTCCGAGAGCTGCTGGGCGTCGACCTGTGTATATAAAGGGATGACCCGGCGGCGGTTCAGGGCAAGAAACAAGAGATCGAAAGTTAGGTCAAGCGGATTCGCTCCCTAGTAATCGAGACATAAGCAATACCACCTTGAAACTGGAGTGGGCCTTTACCTTCACCGCAAGGGGCCGAACCAGTATAAACTCCCGTGTCCTTTGTCCCATTTAACCCCTTTAAGCTAACCTAGTTGTGATGGATCCACGATGAAGTCCATTTGCAAGGACAACTGCCGTGACTATTCCACGATAGTAAGGCCTCAACTCAATAGGTGTGAAAGCAACATTGGCCAAAGTCCTCATGAAGAAATCATGGTAATTGATAGGAATGCCATGCATGATGTTGAAAAGCAGATTCTTCATGATGCCAACAACTTCTTCGTCTTCAAAGTTGTGGCCCTTGATTGGAATGAGGGTTTTGGCCAGAACACGATCGATGGTTATTGGCACACAGAGCAAATCCTTGATGAGGAATTGGGTGCTTGGAGCTTGGACAACCTTCAAACGCTTCATCAGCACTTGCATCAGATGATTTTGCAATTCAGGTTCCTCATAGAGTTTCAGAGCGCCTTCAGTGGGAGGACTGACTAGGATAGCATGAAGCAATTCAGAGGTCGGAGCTCTGTAATGAGTGTTTTCAGTCATCTAGTCCAGAACCCATGAATTCATATCATTAACATTGCCTGTGAGATGCAAAGTGGCATGGAACTGAAGAATAAGTTCTTCATTCCAATCGCAGATGTCGATGTAGTAGTTAAGCAGACCAGCGTCATGAAGAACACTATGGATTGGGGTGAAACACGGAAGGGACTTCATATCCACATGAGGAAGATGCTCATGGTAAAACACATTGTCCTTGTCAAACAAGAATGAGGAATAGAAGTTCATATAAGTAGCAGTCCAAAAACGCTTACGGTGAAGTCGAGCAAAGTTGTATGGATTGCAATCAGAGAAGAAATGATGCTCAGCAAAGAAGTCATCAGCCTTTAACTTTTGCTTCTTGGTGTGAGGATTCTGTGGCTTGGGCTGAAGATTTGAAGTGGAAGTCTTCACAGCCTCTTGATACACAGCCTCTGGAGCCTCAGGCTGAGAGATTTCAGGAGCAGTTTCTTGTGCGGTCTTTTTCTCCATTTCATCAGCACTAGTGGCTAGAACTTCTTCAGGAATAGAATGAAGTGAAGCTTGACCTTCATTAGATTCCTTATGAATTTCTTCAGTTTGCACGAGGGACTGAGGAATTTGCTGCAGAGGAGTGGTTAGAGGAGAATTGGGATGATGACTTTCCCAATAATCATCATTCAGCACTGGAGTCGTAGACCCGATGTCCACATCCTCATCTTCAGCATCAATTCCTTCAATGCTTGCCTCTTCAGAAGTGAACTGAGGCACGGGCAATGATACCTGTAGCGGTGAAGGGATTGCAGCCACTTCAATTTCATCATCCAACTGCTCTGACGTAGCAGCAGAGGGATTTTCTTCGTCAATGTCATCAGCGATGACATATTCTTCACCAAAGGGAAAAATCTCCTTTAATGGCATGACAAACAGAGGAACAACATCAATTGGATTCTTGAATGAGCTTGTCAAAGTCTTCACTTTCTTCGGAGCTGAAGACTCTGAGGCGTTAGATGCTTTCCTTTTCTTCACACCTGCCTGTTCTGCAGCCTTTGTCTTCTTCGCTTCAGATGTAGAAGGAGGGTGAGTGCTCTTTATCTGTGAGGACTTTGAAGGAGGAGTAGATGAAAGATGCACAGTTTCTTCAGGCACAAATGTTGCCGTTGCCCTGGCGGGTTTAGTTTCTTCAGGCGCAGCAGTAGATTCTTCAGCTAGCCTAGGTTGATCTTCAGGCGCAACACTGAAGGTTGCCCTGGCAGTTTCATCAGGAGCTGGAATTACAACATCAGCCCTAGCACTCTCAGTGTCATCAGCAGCCTGATTTTCATTAATTGTGCTAGCATGTTCTTTAGTGGGCTAATCAGATGCTTCACCCTAAGGAATTTCTTGTTGTGCTTCAGCAACAACATTGGTCTTGAGGCCTTTCGCCATCTGGACGAATCTGACTTTGGCACCAAGCTAATCGGCACGATTTGCATCAAATTCATCACTAAGAGCTTTGATTTCAGACTGAATAGACACAAGTTCTTCAGTGGACATGTTCACAACATTTTTCTTCAGAAAATGCTTCTTATTGTACTGAGCTTTCTTCACTAATCTGGCCTTATCGAATTTCCATTTTTCTTCAGCGATAAAGGCAATCAACATGTGACTTTCTCCAGGTGAGAGGTTCAGATCAGGCAGAGGTGTGTTGGGATCTTTGTGCCATAGATCGATGAAATCAAGGATCTTCTTCAGATCCAACAGAAGTGGCACAACACTGCCTTTGGCACTAGCGGCTCGGTGTTGTCGGATATCGGGTTCCGGCAAAACCCTTGAGGTTCAAACACTGGGATGCGCACGAAGATTTCACCCAACCAAAACACGCCCTCAGCCTCGCTGCAATCTCTAAGCTAGCTCGATGAATGCACGACACAAGAGACACAAGATTTATATAGGTTTGGGCCACCGTTGTGGTGTAATACCCTACTCCTGTGTGTGGTGTGGTGGATTGCCTCTTGCGCTGATGATGAACAGTACAAGAGAAGAACAGCCTCGCAAGGAGACGTGTTCTTGAGCTGTTGCATTGTGTAGATGAACTGAGTTTGTCCTCCTTCTACTGTGATGGCTAGCCCTATTTATAGAGGTGTCACATCCCTAGTCTGGTATGATCTAGACTAGCTAGCCATTTGTGCATCATATTTAAATTTCATTTAAATTTGAAATGAGGATTGGTGGAACCCTCAGAATCATTTTTTTAAAATGACCCAAATAAAAATTTCTCCAAAAGGGTCCAAGAAAATGCTCATGATGCCCTCTAAAAATATTGGACAGAGATAAAAATAAAAACAATATTTTTAGGAGCTCATGGATATTTATTTTGGCCATTTGGATTAATTCGATAAATATTTGCATTGGAAATATATTTCTATATATATGAAATATGGTCCAAAAATTATGCCATTTATAAAAGAGCTCTGGAATAATATATCTAGCTCCTGCAAAAATTGGCATAAGGTAATAAATTGATTTAGTATTTTATTAAATCAAAACAAATGTCAGAAAAAAATAGAAAACAGAAATAAAAGAAGGAGGGGCTTACCTGGGGCTTCCCCTGTGCAGCCCAGCCGTAGCAGGCTGGCCCAGCCAGCAGGCGGCCCAGCCCACCTGGCCCCCCTCCTCTGTCGTCTTCCTCCCCGACAGGGGAACGGAGCGTGCCCGACGCGCGCGCACCGCCGCGCCGCGCCACCTCCTCCCTCCCTGCCTGCCTGTCCTCCCCTCGTCGCTCTGGATGGACCGGACGTCGCCACGCGCTGCCCCGCACCGCTCTCACTCCCTCTCACTCTCCCTCCTCCTCTCCCCCTGCTCTCTCTCTCTCTCACCCGAGAACCACCGCCGCCGCCGACGGGCATCACCGTAGCCACTGCCTCTCCCACGCCTTCCCGACACGCTCCCCAGATCCGCCGCGACCCCCTCTACCTCCTCATCGAGCCACGCAAGACGGAGCACCCCATGGAGCCGTCGCCGTCGCCAAATTCGCCTCCGGCCGCCGTGGATCCTCGCCGGCGATTCGGGAGCTACCGGGCATCCCCGACCTCGCCCTCGCGCTCGCTGGTCTCGCGGTGAGCCCCCGCACCGAACCCCCTCCTCCCCGTGCTCGTTTGCCCCGTCTAGCTAGCTCAACCACCGCGCCCGTAAGTTCCTCGCCGCCGGCCATGGCGCCACGGTGGCATGAGCCCAAGCCAGTCACTCCCGCGCGCGTCACCGTGTTCCTGGTGACACCAGGAGGCCGTAGGAGCCCTCCGCTTCCACTGCCATGCACCACAACGCCGCGGCCGCAAGTTGCCGAGCTCCGGCCGCCGCCGCGAGCCTTGCTCCGGTGAGCTCCGGCGCCCCCGCAACCCCCCACCAGCTCCCCTGGTTGCGGACGACGACGGGCTACGCCCTGGTGGTCTTCGCGCGACCAAACGCCGCCTGTAGCGCAAGTCCGGCGAGTCGCCGCTGCGCTATTGGTCGCCGCCGGCCAGAACTCCGGCGGGCTGACGTGGCTTTGTTAATTAGGCACTAATCCCCACCTACTGACGCTGACCAGTGGGCCCAAGGCTTAGTCAAAGCTAGTCAGCCCAGGTTTGACTCGGGGTTAACCCCAGTGTCACTGACGTGTGGCCCCCGCACGTCAGGTTTAACCTGGACAGCCGCGTTGACCGCTGATGTAGTGATGACGTCATGCTGACGCAATTATATGATTTCTGGAATTAAATTTAATCAGAAAATTCCAGAAATTGTTTTAAACTTCAAAAATTCATAACAATTCAACCGTAGCTCAGATTAAAATAATTTATATATGAAAAATTATCAGAAAAATGCAACCCTTCCATCTGTACTAGTTTCATGCATGAAAAACCAACTTATACATGCTGAATATGGGAAAACACATTATGGCATATATAAGAGACTTAATTTAGAAATGCATTTGAACCCTTGGTTCAAATGGACTTCAAACCAATTGAACACTAGTTGCATTAGCTCAACAGCATCACATCTACATGCCATGTTTATGCATCATATTGTTGCATATGATTGTGTATTGATTGCCGGCACCGTTCCTTCTCGATAGGTCCTACTCCGGAGACGTTCCAGAGTACCTGTCTGTGAAGCAGTGCCTCCCTTGTTGTTTTACCAGGCAAGCAAACCCCCTTGTTCATTTCGATAAAACCCTACTCTCTCGCTCCTGCTCTCAGTTATTGCATTAGGACAACAACGGTTCATCTGCTACTTTGTGCTGCGGTAGTTGAACCCATTCCTCTGCATGACCTGTCATTGCCACAGTAAATAGTTGAAACCCACTAGCATGTGTAGGAGTTGATTGAAGCCACTGATGTGTTCCTACCATGCTATGCCTGCTATTGCTTAGAGTTGTGTCAGGTCTGATTCATTGGGAATGAATTGGAGTGTTACGATATGTTCTGATGCTGGGAGTGAAGTGTGTGAACACGATTTGGTAAAGGTAGCGGTGAGAGGCCATGTAGGAGTACATGGTGGGTTTTCTCACTGGAACCGTCCTTAAGCACTGAGTTCTGTGTATGTTGTCCAATGACTCGATACTACCACACATTGGGTTCCGGTAACTCGACCCCTCTCGACTTATTAACCAACTTGGTCTCTGTCCAGGAGTCGCAACTAGTTTCTGGTGTTTGTAGGTAGTGCTATTTTTCTACCAAGTGGCACCCGGCAGGGTGGGCTTGGGACAGACTAGGCACACGTGGCACGGTGTACCGAGTGGCACCCGGTTGGTGGGCTCGGGAACCCTGCTCACATCGTTTGGGGCCGTGAGCGACACCCCGGCCGGATCTCCTTGCGGATGGAACCCGAATAGGCGATAAACCTGGGCTAGAGTCTTGTGTGGTTAGTCAGGTCGTGGCCGACACCCTCGCCAGGCTTCCGCTTGAAGGTTGCCGAGATACATGACGTGTACATGGCGGTAAGTGGCGAGAGCGTGTGTGAAGAAGTACACCCCTGCAGGGTTAACATGATCTATTCGAATAGCCAGGTCCGCGGTTATGGACTTCTTGGATGCTTACATGGTACATAGACAACTCGAAGTGGATACACTAAAATGCCCAAGACAAGTGTGAGTGCTATGGATGGCCTTCTCGTAGGGGGACGGGGATGAATCCATAGTAGTGTATTGTGTGGTGATTAGTGGACTCGTGTACGTTGTTTCACCTCCAGAGTTTCTGGTAGTCGTAGAACAGGATAGCCACAGAGTCAAAGCTGGCTTGCTGCAACTAAACCCCACATTACCCTCTTGATACAAATGCATGTATGATAGGATCTGATGTAAGTCTTGCTGAGTACCTTTGTACTCATGTTGCTTTATTTATGCTTTTGCAGCGGAGACTTCGGTCTTAATAGTGTTCTCGTGGACTTCGACTAGTAGCTAGTACCTCAGCTATGATCTTGATCGGATGTTGTAGATAGTCAGGCTCTTCAGCCTTTTTCATTTGTAGATGTCTGTACCCAGACAGGTAATGCTTCCGCTTGTTGCTTGTATGCCCTGTATGATGGGTCTTGTGACCCCTGTTTGCAATAAATGCTATGATGGCTCTTCTGAGCCTTTATCTATATGATTGTTGAGTTATGCTGTGATGCCATGTTGTACAGCACATACTTGCATGTTATGCGTACGTGTAATGTGTATTGCTATGTGTGGGATCTGACTATCTAGTTGTTTATCCTTAGTAGACTCTCTTACCGGGAAATGTCTCCTAGTGCTTCCACTGAGCCCTGGTAGCTTGCTACTGCTCTGGAACACTTAGGTTGGCCGGCATGTGTCCTTCTTCGATCCTGTGTCTGTCCCTTCGAGGAAATGTCACGCGATGAATACCGGAGTCCTGCTAGCCCGCTACAGCCCGGTTCACCGGAGTCCTGTTAGCCCAGTGCTACAGCCTGGATTCACTCGTTGATGACCGACACGTTCGATGCTGGGTCATGGATGCCTGTCCCTGTAAGTTAGTGCCACTTTGGGTTTACGACTAGCCATGTCAGCCCGGGCTCTTTATCATATGGATGCTAGCGACACCATCATATACGTGTGCCAAAATGCGCAAACGGTCCCGGGCAAAGGTAAGGCAACACCCGTGGGGATACCGTGCGTGAGGCCGCAAAGTGATATGAGGTATTACATGCTAGATCGATGTGGCATTGAGTCGGGGTCCTGACAGCTTTGGTATCAGAGCCTGACTGCCTGTAGGTTTACCAAGCCATACTGGTCGAAGTCGAGTCTAGAAAATCTTTAGTTATGTAAGGGAATTGATTGTGGGTTGGAACGTAAGGCTCTTTTACTCCTTTACCTCATGGCCTTCTGATCTGAGTCATCCTATCCTTTCTATGGGGTTAAGGAACTAGGCTTTCTCTTCCGTCTATCAGGATCACGTGTTACTACTCCGTAGTCCCATAGGATTGGTTGATCAGAGTCATACCCCAGTTTTCGAGTATTTCCGGTGTAGTCTGTTTAGCATGATCTCAGAACCTTGAGTAATATTTATGAGTATGTTATTACCCCATTCTAGTAGGATGTCTCATTCTGAGCATTTTACTGCCGTTATGCTGCCGGAATTTTTCCTAAGGAGTTCGAGTGATACTAATCCCTTGTCCTACATTCTATAGCCTATAGATTGATGCTGATTCCGTCGCTGGTTTCGTTTCACCAGGATGTCATCAAGTTCTGTTGCTCGTAGCCAGAACCACGGAGATGGTAGGGATGAGGATCCTCCTGACCAGCCTTCGTTGACAGAGTTCATGCTAGAGATGGAGAGGAACAAGCGTGAGTCTAATCGTTTGTTGGCACGTATCGAGGAGAACACCGCACATCAGTTCAAAGGGTCTGCTACCATTCATGATTTCATTCGCTTGCACCCACCTACCTTTCATCATTCCATCGAGCCACTCGATTCAGATGACTGGCTCCGTAGCATCACTCATAAGCTGCGTTCCGCGAACGTAGCTGAAGATGACAAGGTCATTTATGCCACATACCACCTGGAAGGTCCTGCTAGTCTTTGGTGGCAGAACTATGAGACTTTGCTTCCAGCTGGCCAGATTCCTACCTGGAGGGATTTCACTGAGGCTTTTCGCGAGCATCACATTCCCAGGCCCTTCTTGATTGCAAGAGAGAAGAGTTCTGTAGTTTCACCCAGAGTAAGATGGCTGTTGATGCTTATAGCAGAGAGTTATAGAACCTTGCCCACTATGCCACAGAAGAAGTGTCCACGAACGCCAAGAAGCAAGCTAGGTTCCGGAAGGGTCTCAACCCCAAGTTGCGTCGTGATCTCCACCTGCATCATTGTGATACATTCCAAGCCCTTGTGAACAAGGCCATCAATGCAGAGACAGCTCAACTCACTTACGAGGAGTCTCGTAAGCACACCCATGATTTGCGATCTCCCTCTGGCTCTAGTTCCCAGAAGCGCCGGATTTGGGTTCCAAACTCCGCTCTTCCTTCCGGTTATGCACCGAGGCCATCCCATGTGGTGCCCTCCCCAGCTCCGTCATATGTTCCACCCAGGCCTACTGGTAGACCACTTGTTAGTGCGGGTCCACGTCCAACCTCAGGGACTTGCTTCACATGCGGGAAGCCAGGACACTATGCACGTGACTGCTCTCAGACTAGTTATGCTCCACCCCAGCCCGAGAAGACTGTTGTCTGTATTAAGCCATCACGCAAGATGAACAATGTTAAGTCAGCCCCCACTGAACGTGGACGTGTGCATCACGTCTCAGCTAAAGACGCTCATGATGATCCAGATGTCGTTCTTGGTACACTCCTTGTCAATTGTCACCCAGCATCAGTTCTATTCGATACTGGAGCATCTCACTCCTTCATTTCTGAAAGCTATGCTAACCTGCACAATCTGTCATTTTGTGATATGCCAACTCCGCTAGTCATCCAAACTCCTGGATCCAAATGGCAAACCTCTAGTGTAAGCCATGGTAACGAAATCCTTGTTGACAGACTTGTATTCCTTGCATCACTTGTAGCCCTCAAGTCTTCAGATATTAACATCATCTTGGGTATGGACTGGATGACAGCTCATCATGCCAAGATTGATTGTTACACAAGATCTGTTCAACTTACACACCCATCTGGCAAGATAGTCACCGTCTCCACTAGAGTTGCAAAGCGTCAGCTCTATTCTCTTAATGCCAGCCCTCTTCCAGACCTTGAAGATATTCCGGTAGTCCGTGACTTTCCGGATGTCTTTCCAGAGGAACTGCCAGGTGTTCCACCTGACAGAGATGTAGAGTTTGTCATAGATCTTATCCCAGGAACAGCTCCAATCTCCCGGAGACCTTACAAGATGGCACCCCTAGAACTAGCCGAGCTTAAGAAACAACTCGATGAGTCCTCGCAAAAGGGTTTCATCCATCCTAGTTCTTCTCCTTGGGCTTGCCCCGTCCTCTTCGTCAAGAAGAAAGACGGTACGGACCGGATGGTTGTAGATTATCGTCCCGTTAATTTGGTCACGGTAAAGAACAAGTATCCGCTTCCCAGGATCAACGACCTGTATGATCAGCTCGCTGGATCCTCAGTCTTCTCCAAGATGGATTTAAGATTAGGCTACCATCAAATCAAGATCAGAAACGGGGACATTCCCAAGACAGCTTTTGTCACTTGTTATGGTCAGTACGAGTACACCGTCATGTCCTTCGGCCTAACCAACGCCCCAGCCACATTCTCCCGCCTGATGAACTCGATCTTCATGGAGTACTTAGATAAGTTCGTCCTGGTTTACCTCGATGACATTCTTATTTACTCGAAGAACGAGGAAGAGCATGCCGAACATCTTAGACTTGTGTTAGAAAAACTCAGAGAGCACCGCCTTTATGCCAAGTTCTCCAAGTGTGAATTTTGGTTGTCAGAAGTGACCTACTTAGGCCACGTAATCTCTGGTAAGGGCATTGCTGTCAATCCCGAGAGAGTCAAGGCCGTTCTCGATTGGACTCCACCTGAAACAGTCAAACAAGTTAGGAGCTTCCTTGGTCTGGCCAGCTATTGTCGCCGCTTTGTTGAAAACTTCTCCAAAGTAGCCAAACCCCTCACGGAACTTCTCAAGAAAGATAAAAAGTTTGAGTGGTCCCCACAGTGTGAGTACAGTTTTCAGGAACTGAAAAGACGCCTGACTTCTGCTCCCATAATTGTGCCACCGGATTTCACTAAAAACTTTATTATCTACTGCGACGCCTCACGACAGGGACTAGGTTGCATTCTTATGCAGGATCGTCATGTGATTGCCTATGCATCTCGACAGTTGCATCCACATGAGGAGAATTACCCTACACATGATCTAGAGCTTGCAGCCGTAGTCTATGCACTCAAGACCTGGCGACATTACCTTCTTGGTAAACGTTGCGAGATCTACACCGATCACAAGAATCTCAAGTATATCTTCACCCAACCAGATTTGAACCTTAGGCAAAGACGTTGGTTGGAGTTAATCACAGATTATGATCTAGGGATTACCTACACTCCAGGCAAAGCCAATGTTCTGGCTGATGCGCTAAGCCATAAATCCTATTGCAACAATCTCATGTTGCAGCAAGGCCAACCACTTCTCCATGAGGAATTCTGTAAGCTTAATCTTCACATTGCTCCTCACGGATTCCTTTCTACCTTGGTGGCGAAACCTACCCTTGTGGATCTTATCATAGAAGCCCAGAAGCACGATACAGGGATTACCCGGATCAAGAGAAACATTAAGAAGGGAGTTGGTGGATGTTTCTCTATGGATGATCGTGGTGTTGTTTTCTTTGAGAATCGCTTGGTGGTTCCCAAGAAGCAACATCTTCGGCAGTTGATTCTTAAGGAGGCGCATGAATCTCCTCTCATGATTCATCCCGGTAGCACTAAGATGTATCAGGACCTACGCCAGAGGTTCTGGTGGACTAGGATGAAGAGAGAAATCGCAGAGTTCATTGCTAAATGTGACGTTTGTCGTCGCGTTAAGGCAGAGCATCAGAGACCTGCTGGCACCCTTCAGCCTTTAGCTATTCCTGAATGGAAATGGGATAAAGTTGGTATGGACTTCATCACCGGTTTTCCCAGGACCAAGAGAGGGAATAACGCTATCTTCGTAGTCATTGATCGTCTCTCCAAAGTGGCTCACTTCCTTCCTGTTCGAGAGAGTATCACTGCTAGTCAGCTTGCTGACTTATATATTTCTCGAATAGTGTCACTCCATGGTGTTCCACTAGAGATCAATTCAGACCATGGCAGTCTTTTCACTTCTCACTTCTGGGAGAGCTTCCAAACTGCCATGGGAACCCATCTTACCTTCAGTACCGCTTTCCACCCTCAGTCGAGTGGTCAGGTGGAACAGGTCAATCAAATTCTCGAAGACATGCTCAGAGCTTGCGTTATCTCATTCGGTATGGATTGGGAGAAATGTCTTCCTTTCGCCGAGTTTGCTTATAACAATAGCTACCAATCCAGCCTCAAGCAAGCTCCTTTTGAGGTTCTCTATGGACGAAGATGTCGAACACCTTTGAACTGGTCAGAAACCGGTGAAAGACAATTCTTTGGACCGAATATGATCCAGGAGGCAGAAGAGCAAGTTCGCATCATTCGTGAGAATTTGAAAACAGCCCAGTCTCGTCAGAAGAGCCAGTACGATCGTCATCATAAGGATATGACTTATGAAATTGGCGACCAAGCTTACCTTCGGGTTACTCCCTTGAAGGGTACCCATCGTTTCGGTATCAAGGGCAAGTTGGCTCCTCGTTACATTGGTCCTTTTCGTATTCTCGCTAAATGAGGAGAGGTTGCCTACCAGTTGGAACTACCCCCACATCTTTCTCGAGTTCATGATGTCTTCCACGTCTCTCAACTCAGGCGTTGCTTCTCGGATCCTATCCGTGGAGTGGACCACGAAACACTTGATCTCCAAGATAACCTCACATACCGAGAGTACCCGGTTCGCATTCTTGATCAAGCAGAGCGTGTCACTCGACGTCAGAACATCAAGTTTCTCAAAGTTCAGTGGTCTCATCATTCCGAGAGAGAAGCTACTTGGGAGCGAGAAGATCGTCTTCGACTGGAGTACCCTGCTTTCTTTCCGTCGACCCCTGAATCTCGGGACGAGATTCTTTCAAGTGGGGGCGAGTTGTCACATCCCTAGTCTGGTATGATCTAGACTAGCTAGCCATTTGTGCATCATATTTAAATTTCATTTAAATTTGAAATGAGGATTGGTGGAACCCTCAGAATCATTTTTTTAAAATGACCCAAATAAAAATTTCTCCAAAAGGGTCCAAGAAAATGCTCATGATTCCCTCTAAAAATATTGGACAGAGATAAAAATCAAAACAATATTTTTAGGAGCTCATGGATATTTATTTTGGCCCTTTGGATTAATTCGATAAATATTTGCATTGGAAATATATTTCTATATATATGAAATATGGTCCAAAAATTATGCCATTTATAACAGAGCTCTGGAATAATATATCTAGCTCCTGCAAAAATTGGCATAAGGTAATAAATTGATTTAGTATTTTATTAAATCAAAACAAATGTCAGAAAAAAATAGAAAACAGAAATAAAAGAAGGAGGGGCTTACCTGGGGCTTCCCCTGTGCAGCCCAGCCACAGCAGGCCGGCCCAGCCAGCAGGCGGCCCAGCCCACCTGGCCCCCCTCCTCTGTCGTCTTCCTCCCCGACAGGGGAACGGAGCGTGCCCGACGCGCGCGCACCGCCGCGCCGCGCCACCTCCTCCCTCCCTGCCTGCCTGTCCTCCCCTTGTCGCTCTGGATGGACCGGACGTCGCCACGCGCTGCCCCGCACCACTCTCACTCCCTCTCGCTCTCCCTCCTCCTCTCCCCCTGCTCTCTCTCTCTCACCCGAGAACCACCGCCGCCGCCGACGGGCATCACCGTAGCCACCGCCTCTCCCACGCCTTCCCGACACGCTCCCCAGATCCGCCGCGACCCCCTCTACCTCCTCGTCGAGCCACGCAAGACGGAGCACCCCATGGAGCCGTCGCCGTCGCCAAATTCGCCTCCGGCCGCCGTGGATCCTCGCCGGCGATTCGGGAGCTACCGGGCATCCCCGACCTCGCCCTCGGGCTCGCTGGTCTCGCGGTGAGCCCCTGCACCGAACCCCCTCCTCCCCATGCTCGTTTGCCCCGTCTAGCTAGCTCAACCACCGCGCCCGTAAGTTCCTCGCCGCCGGCCATGGCGCCACGGTGGCATGAGCCCAAGCCAGTCACTCCCGCGCGCGTCACCGTGTTCCTGGTGACGCCAGGAGGCCGTAGGAGCCCTCCGCTTCCACTGCCATGCACCACAACGCCGCGGCCGCAAGTTGCCGAGCTCCGGCCGCCGCCGCGAGCCTTGCTCCGGTGAGCTCCGGCGCCCCCGCAACCCCCCACCAGCTCCCCTGGTTGCGGACGACGACGGGCTACGCCCTGGTGTTCTTCGCGCGACCAAACGCCGCCTGTAGCGCAAGTTCGGCGAGTCGCCGCCGCGCTATTGGTCGCTGCCGACCAGAACTCCGGCGGGCTGACGTGGCTTTGTTAATTAGGCACTAATCCCCACCTACTGACGCTGACCAGTGGGCCCAAGGCTTAGTCAAAGCTAGTCAGCCCAGGTTTGACTCGGGGTTAACCCCAGTGTCACTGACGTGTGGCCCCCGCACGTCAGGTTTGACCTGGACAGCCGCGTTGACCGCTGATGTAGTGATGACGTCATGCTGACGCAATTATATGATTTCTGGAATTAAATTTAATCAGAAAATTCCAGAAATTGTTTTAAACTTCAAAAATTCATAACAATTCAACCGTAGCTCAGATTAAAATAATTTATATATGAAAAATTATCAGAAAAATGCAACCTTTCCATCCGTACTAGTTTCATGCATGAAAAACCAACTTATACATGCTGAATATGGGAAAACACATTATGGCATATATAAGAGACTTAATTTAGAAATGCATTTGAACCCTTGGTTCAAATGGACTTCAAACCAATTGAACACTAGTTGCATTAGCTCAACAGCATCACATCTACATGCCATGTTCATGCATCATATTGTTGCATATGATTGTGTATTGATTGGCGGCACCGTTCCTTCTCGATAGGTCCTACTCCGGAGACGTTCCAGAGTACCTGTCTGCGAAGCAGTGCCTCCCTTGTTGTTTTACCAGGCAAGCAAACCCCCTTGTTCATTTTGATAAAACCCTACTCTCTCGCTCCTGCTCTCAGTTATTGCATTAGGATAACAACGGTTCATCTGCTACTTTGTGCTGCGGTAGTTGAACCCATTCCTCTGCATGACCTGTCATTGCCACAGTAAATAGTTGAAACCCACTAGCATGTGTAGGAGTTGATTGAAGCCACTGATGTGTTCCTACCATGCTATGCCTGCTATTGCTTAGAGTTGTGTCAGGTCTGATTCATTGGGAATGAATTGGAGTGTTACGATATGTTCTGATGCTGGGAGTGAAGTGTGTGAACACGATTTGGTAAAGGTAGCGGTGAGAGGCCATGTAGGAGTACATGGTGGGTTGTCTCACTGGAACCGTCCTTAAGCACTGAGTTCTGTGTATGTTGTCCAATGACTCGATACTACCACACATTGGGTTCCGGTAACTCGACCCCTCTCGACTTATTAACCAACTTGGTCTCTGTCCAGGAGTCGCAACTAGTTTCTGGTGTTTGTAGGTAGTGCTATTTTTCTACCAAGTGGCACCCGGCAGGGTGGGCTTGGGACAGACTAGGCACACGTGGCACGGTGTACCGAGTGGCACCCGGTTGGTGGGCTCGGGAACCCTGCTCACATCGTTTGGGGCCGTGAGCGACACCCCGGCCGGATCTCCTTGCGGATGGAACCCGAATAGGCGATAAACCTGGGCTAGAGTCTTGTGTGGTTAGTCAGGTCATGGACGACACCCTCGCCAGGCTTCCGCTTGAAGGTTGCCGAGATACATGACGTGTACATGGCGGTAAGTGGCGAGAGCGTGTGTGAAGAAGTACACCCCTGCAGGGTTAACATGATCTATTCGAATAGCCGGGTCCGCGGTTATGGACTTCTTGGATGCTTACATGGTACATAGACAACTCGAAGTGGATACACTAAAATGCTCCAGACAAGTGTGAGTGCTATGGATGGCCTTCTCGTAGGGGGACGGGGATGAATCCATAGTAGTGTATTGTGTGGTGATTAGTGGACTCGTGTACGTTGTTTCACCTCCAGAGTTTCTGGTAGTCGTAGAACAGGATAGCCACAGAGTCAAAGCTGGCTTGCTGCAACTAAACCCCACATTACCCTCTTGATACAAATGCATGTATGATAGGATCTGATGTAAGTCTTGCTGAGTACCTTTGTACTCATGTTGCTTTATTTATGCTTTTGCAGCGGAGACTTCGGTCTTAATAGTGTTCTCGTGGACTTCGACTAGTAGCTAGTACCTCAGCTACGATCTTGATCGGATGTTGTAGATAGTCAGGCTCTTCAGCCTTTTTCATTTGTAGATGTCTGTACCCAGACAGGTAATGCTTCCGCTTGTTGCTTGTATGCCCTGTATGATGGGTCTTGTGACCCCTGTTTGCAATAAATGCTATGATGGCTCTTCTGAGCCTTTATCTATATGATTGTTGAGTTATGCTGTGATGCCATGTTGTACAGCACATACTTGCATGTTATGCGTACGTGTAATGTGTATTGCTATGTGTGGGATCTGACTATCTAGTTGTTTATCCTTAGTAGACTCTCTTACCGGGAAATGTCTCCTAGTGCTTCCACTGAGCCCTGGTAGCTTGCTACTGCTCCGGAACACTTAGGTTGGCCGGCATGTGTCCTTCTTCGATCCTGTGTCTGTCCCTTCGGGGAAATGTCATGCGATGAATACCGGAGTCCTGCTAGCCCGCTACAGCCCGGTTCACCGGAGTCTTGTTAGCCCAGTGCTACAGCCTGGATTCACTCGTTGATGACCGACACGTTCGATGCTGGGTCATGGATGCCTGTCCCTGTAAGTTAGTGCCACTTTGGGTTTACGACTAGCCATGTCAGCCCGAGCTCTTTATCATATGGATGCTAGCGACACCATCATATACGTGTGCCAAAATGCGCAAACGGTCCCGGGCAAAGGTAAGGCGACACCCGTGGGGATACCGTGCGTGAGGCCGCAAAGTGATATGAGGTATTACATGCTAGATCGATGTGGCATTGAGTCGGGGTCCTGACAAGAGGCCCTGGTCCTCTCCCAAAATATTGAGCGGGAAGGGATCCAACAACGGCCATTTTGAAAGGGGACAGCTAGTACAAGCTATCCTGACTAAAGGTGGTATTCGCCTCCCAAAGGCGCTGGTGGTGACACCGTCTTGGGCTCCACGATGACCTCCGTCCTGTCGTCCTGCTAGTCTTGTCTTGTTCCACTGATATGGAAACCTTTACCTGATGCCTCGGTACTCCACGCCTACGCTTGCCCCCTTAGCACCAAAGGGGAAACTAGGACACTGCGCGGGCTGGCGCCCGCGTGGCACCAAACCTGGCCTTGGTCATCATGGCTTGTGTCACGGGAACCTCGCGAGGTACCCCCCGTGTTGATCTCTCCGCCTCCCTCACGAGCCTGCCTAGTGAGGCCGCTCCTGAGGAGGCCTTCTATCGTCTGCCCCGCGAGGCTTGGCCCCTCGCGAGGGTCTTGAGCGTTGGTTAATGAAGACGGGCCGTACTGGGCCACTAGTGGAGCCACGCCGCGGGCCGCAGGCAGGCAAGTTTGGGGACCCCTGTTCCCAGAACGCCGACAGTAGCACCCGGGCCCAAGGCGCGCTCGGACTTGGCTTAGTGGCGAAGCCAAAGGGCAAGTGCGGAGCGCCGCAGGCTCCAAGAGCCTGCGGCCTTGGTCGACGCGTTGCTACTGATTGGACGTGGGCGTCTCCGCTTCCCCACGCTGCATCGACAACTGCTCGTCTGACAAAAGAGTGGCGCGGGCATGGCTTGCCTTCATTGCTTTCCTTCGCCTTGCTCCAGATCCCTTTCTTCGCTCCTTGCTTCCAAAATCTCCAGATCCGCTCCAGTCCCTCCCCTTGAGCAATCGATGGCGCCCCGCAAAGCCAAGGTTGAGGTGCTGCCGGCCTGGTATGAGCCAGCCCTAGACGCGCCCAACGTCACGTAGAATAATCTCGCCACCACGCGCTCGCTGATGGTGGTGGAGGGCAATGAAAGGGGGGAGACTGAACTCAGGGCCGGCTCCACCGAGCCAGAGGCTCAGGGGAGCACTTTATATCCCTTCTTCATTACGCCGTCATCGCAGGCCTGGTTCCTCCCTTCTCCGACTTCTTCTACGCCGTCCTCCGCAATTACAAGATGCAGGCCCTTCTTCTCCATCCCAACTCCATTCTTCTCTTGTCTATTTTCGCCTACTACTGCGAGGCACATGTTGGGGTGATGCCATCCGTAGCTCTGCTGCGCCACTTCTTCCTCCTCCGAACCAACCGAGAGAACACCTAGGTGTGTGCCAATTTCGTCGTGTACGGCAAGGCAAACACAATCTCGAAGGCCGGGACGAAGGCCGACGGCTTCCGGAAAAAGTGGGTCATGATGGACGCCAAGTGCGTCCAGTCCCGGTTGGCGCTGCCTACGGAGATGCCCCAGCCTAATGAAGGGTGGCCTTGCACGAAGCTCGCTGACGATCGTGCAAAGTTGGTGTTGGATAAGATGAACGCCGACTTGAAGTCGGGCAACGCGAAGGCGGCGAAGCTGACGGGGGTCGCGCTCCTGAGGGAGTTCTTGATGCAGCGGGTGGCTCCGCTTCAGGCGCGCTCGCGCCCCTTATGGATGCTTGGGGGCGCGGATGACAAGCTTCACCTAAACCCAGCGGCTTTGGCTGACGTGGACCTAGCCGCGGCTCTCCGCCTCTTGGTTGGGGACGACCAGGAGCATCCACTGAATGCCCCTGTGCCCTTGTTCCTCCGCGAGGACAGGGCGAGGTGGTGGCTGCTATGCCCACCTTTGATGGGCGCGTCGATGCTTCCCGCGGTCCCGGAGGTGTTGGCGTTGGTGGATGTGTCTTCAGGTGACTCCCGCATGGGAGGAGGAGAGCGGGAAGACAAGGAGCGCGACTCGGAGGTGACCCTTGAGGGGACGGGGGAGACATCCCCCTCCCACGCACAGGGCCGACATCCTCCGCACCTTGCCGGACGATGACGAGGCTGATGCCGCCCAAGGGAAGGAGGATCCGCCCGTGATTCCAACGAAGGGCAGGTCGGCACTAATCTCCCGGGAGGCTGCTCCTGCCCAAACGCTGCCTGGAGCCGCCTGATAGAGGCAAAGGTGTCCCGTCTATTGATGAGTGATGGATATCGCTTTGGTGGAAGTCGACTTTGACGGTCCTGACTACGAACGTGCGAGGTCGTCGCACCTTAGCAATCGCTAAACCAACTCCGAGAGGTTATTGACCATGCCGGAGCACGATCAACCTGACCATGAGGGTATGTTTCCTGCGAGCAAACAAAGAACAAGCAAGAAACTGAGATTGCAATCTGGATATTGCGAATATAAGATGAAAGCTTTATTGATCAAGGTGGGGTTCTGTGATGCCTTTGCTTGGTCGTTGAACACAAACGAAGTATGCGAAGTTGCAGCTATGGCAAACTTTAATCTAGACAAATCCCAAAGTTTAAACGGTGCCCTAAGGGCTGTATATATGGAGGAAGAGGGGGTGGGGGATTTCGTGGCCCTTGATGGAGGTGTCCGAAATCAACCCTATCTCTTGTTTCCCCACACATACGAACTCTAAAAACAGCCTATACTTATGTATTTCGAAATTACATGGGCCTGGCCCAATAATAAGGTGACGCAGCACCTAGAATAGCCTCGGGACAAAATTTATAAAGTGGCATCTTGTATATTTCGTCCAAGGCTTCATGCACCCATTATGGTGGCTTGAAAGTCCTAAAATCATCACTTGTAACTCCGTTCTTGTTCCCCTTGCGCATGCCATCATCTCCATGCTTGTTCTTGCTCCAATGTTCATCCTTCTCCAAGCTAGACCCTTCATTAGTAAGCAAAACAAATGTATCCAATTTAGGCAGCAACATATTCTCATGAACATTAGAATCATTACCAAGAAACGAAAGTACCTGATAATTTAATTGGCGTGCGCGAGCTCTAGTAATTGGTCAAATATATGTAGCAGTAGGGGCTGTGGGTGTAACAATGGTATTGATGTCCTCATCACCGCCTCTAGCCCTTCTGCTGCACCTTCTTCAGCTCCTGGGGCCCTTGTAGCTGCGCCCTGGGTCCTGAGGCTCTCGGGCTTCAAGCTTAGCAACAGGAGGGTGGACTACTCCATGGTAGACCAGTAAGTGTCTGTGCTCCATCTTGTTCTTGATTTTGCTGTTGGTCCTTGACGTTCACCATTGATTAGCCAGGATGCCGCCTGCAGCGAAGAAGAAGAAAGAGGACGCGGTGACGCCATCTGGGGCTCATCCATCTGTCGTGGCCGCACCTTCTTCCATGGGGAGGGGAGGAGACGTCGTTCGCACCTCCCCTGCCCGGTCATCACCGCGAGGCCTGGGAGAGCGTCCTCGCAAAGTGTCTGCCCCCAGGGCCCCGCTGGCTACGGAGGTGCTATTGCCTGATGCTGCTGCCGAGGTACCCAAGGCTCAGGAGCCCCCAGTCTCTCAGGCCATGCGGCCACCTCCTCCTTCTGCTGCACCGCTGGTCCCAGGTCCTTCTGCATCCATCGATGTCTTGGAACGCGCCCTTTCCGAGATGGCCCAGCTGCAAGAAGACCTCCAGGGCACCGACTACCATCTGGTAGCCGGGCGCCTGGAGCTGGTTTCCAGCTGGCTTCACTCTGACGCCTCCGTTCGAGCGGCACTGAGGCGGGCTGTGGCAGCCTATGAGGAGGAGAAGCAGGTCGCCATCCAGGCCGTAGCCGCTCGTGAGGCGGCGCTGAAGGATGCCGCGGCCGCCCAGGTCTGCTGCAAGGCGCTGGAGGCCAAGCTGAAGGATAGACGTGACAAGCACGCCGAAGAAGCTCGTGGCCACAAGGCGGAGGAGGAGAGGATGAAGGCTCGGGAGGACGCCTTCAGGGACCACGACGTCGAGCAAACGCGGCTGGCGGAGGCGCAGACCACTAACCACGGCTGGTTGGAAATGCTGGAGCAGAAGGTGAGGGCGGAGAAAGCCCAGCTGGACGCCAAGGCGAAGGTCCTGGCCAAGGACCGCGTGGCCTTCGCGCTCCTCGAGGAGAGGTCTCACGTGGCACTGAAGACGCTCTATGAGAAGGGCCTGGAGAAGCCGCTGGCTACTGACGAGGACGGCCCCACCTAGCTGTTTCCTTACTTGGTCGAGGCGCTTGAGGAAGTTGTGAGCGGCTTCGGGCCCATGGCAGAAGTAGAAGCTCGGGTCCTTTCTTCCGTGACGCTGACGCACGTCTTCAGCCACCTCCACCTCCGTGACCCCGACGCGAACCTTGATGAGCTGCTGGAGCCAGTGGACGTCGAGCACTATGCCGATGCTTCTGATGTTGTGAAGGGCCAGGTGGAGGCCTTGCTAGGGAAGTTCCGCGCCTTTGCTCCTGCATCGATAGCAGGCGGTGTTGCTGATCCTGCGGCCTCGGGTGGTGGAACTGGTGAAGGCAACACCACCACAGGGGTGGAGCCCCGAGGGAATGACGGCGTTGCCCAAGGATGATTTACTTGTGGCTTCTTTCCTGTTTTAATTCCTGCAATGTGCACCATGCCTCACGGAGGCGTTTAAACTCGCGTCTATTATTGTGAAGACAACTATGGTTTGTAATATTTTCTTCGAGATTTTGCAGTTTTCTTCCCATTTTCTTTACGTTCTATGTCGGCAGGGCCCGGCCCCGTGCATACCTCAGCCGTCATTGGCCCGGACCAGATCACCAGGACGGGACCAAGGAGTGAGGGGCTACGTGACCAGTTAGGCTCCACAGTTGCGATGCTCAGGAGTCCCCCTTGACGCGCAAACAACTTATAGGAAGCAAACGTACGGGTAGATCTATCATTCTACGTCGGCAGAGCCCGGCCCCATGCGTACCTCAACTGCCGTTAGCCTTGACCGGATCACGATGACAGGACCAAGGAGTGAGGGGCTACGTGACCAGTTAGGCTCCTGAGTCGCGATGCTCAGGAGTTCCCCTTGACGTTCAAACGACCTTCATACCTTGGCTCCGCTCAGGGAGGGGCGCACGACGACCAGGTCCGGAGGACCTGGCTGGGTGGCGTACACTCGGGCGTGACCCGGGCGCAGCCCCCGTGCCCAGCCCCCTCACGTGATGGTCCCGAGGGGAGGTGTTGCGATGAGGCCAGACACTAAGCTCTAGGGCTCGCTGAGGTTGATACGGCCATGGCCCGCCCTCAGTCGTTTATCACCAACGCGGAGCATAGCGCTTTCGTATGTGTACGAGCATAGCTGCTCCTCGGCAGTGTCATCAGCCAGCGCGGAGCATGGTGCTTCCACGGGTGCGTGGGAGGTGGGGCCTCTGGGGAGAGCCCCCGGGTCATGCACAGCCCCTCCCTGACACATGGCTTGCACAGCAGGGCTTGGCGATGTGTATCTAGGCACTCGTGAGCCAGAGCGGGACTTACGAGGCCCTACCTCAAGGCGGGTTGCTCCTGGTCTTGAGTCTTGGACAACTGTGTGTTCCTGCAAGACGCTTAGGTACAAATGCTCTGCGTCCTCAGGTCCCGACCCTCGAGCGAGCTCAGCTGCTGCTGGTATGCCAGGTCACGATGCCGTGGTCAAGGCCAGGGGGTGAGGGCTGGAGAGCCAGTAAGAGCTCCTGAGTCGCGATGGCCAGGAGCCCCCCTTTTAACGCGCAAGCAAATTTTATGATAAAGGGACGAACCCGTGGTAGGTGGCCATCGAGCAGGTGATAATCACAGGTAGGCTAGGCATGAATGGCAAATTAGCTTAGGTGAATGCAGGATGGATACATGCCACTTGGTCGGACCCAAGCGTCTTGGGGAAGATGCAGCCTGAGGGGCGCCCCCAGCAAGGTAAGCTAAATACATATGAAAAAGGGATATAAACCACAGGGACGGACCCACGCGGCTTGGGAATGATGCAGCCCTGAGGGCACTCCCAGCTGAAATGAACTTGGAAGATGTCACCTGGTTCCGTTGTAGAAGGGGTATTGAGGTAGCCGAAGATGCGCGGTGAAGAGGCGGACCCTCACGAGTCACCGGCGCCCTGAGCCTCGGGAGGCTCTGGGAGTCCAGGTGGTTCCTTGAGGTCTGTCTCCATCTCCGCTAGGACCGTGTGATGCCTGGCCTCCTGAGCCGACAGAATGCTCCGCAGGTGATGCTGGTAGGTGGCATCCGCGTTCGGCAGGCCAAAAGGCATGCGAACGTAGCTGTGCAGCGGACCCTCGTAGCATCCCACGCGCGAAGGCCAGAAGCGCTCCTGAGATGCGGCTCGGTTGAGCCCTGGGATGTCGATGTAGACACGCAGCCCACCATCCTTGCCTGGATGGGGAGCCGCGCCGGGCAAGTGGTGGTCGCCACGCATGGCTCTTGCTTCCTGAAGCTCCTGAGTGGTCTTGGTGATGAACTCCTGAATGATGGGCTCTTCGTGCCCCGTGCCTTCCTGAGGGAAACATGCTGCGAAGCACGCCTCCACGTGGTGCCCTAGCGCCTCCCTCGTGATGTTGGCAAGGTCTGAGGCCCTCCAGAAGAGAACCCCTGAGCCCTGCCTGAGGAGGGCGCCGGACACGCCTTCCTATGCAATGGAAGAAGGCGGCCCAGGCACGGGCACTGATCTCGACGTGGCACCACCCGGGATGCCAACCTCCTGAGGCCTTGTGCAGAGAGGTTGCTTCTTCTTCCTGGGGATGGCCTCAGGAGGGTTCTTGCCCTTGTTGTCCCGGTCCTCGATTGCTGCAGCTTGGAAGGCACGCTCGAGGGGGCACACCAAATCTCTCTCTTTGCAGGGAACCGTGATGATTCCGCCGCTTCGTGGCATCTTGAGGATGTTGTAGCTGTGGTGCGTCACCGCCATGAACTTGGCCAGGGCTGGATACCCGAGGATGGCATTGTACGATAGGTGGATGTGGGCGATGTCGAAGTCGATGAGCTCGGTGCGGTAGTTGTCGTGCTTTCCGAAGGTGACAGGGAGGCGGACCTGCCCTATCGGGGTTGTGGAACCGTCGGTAACTCCTGAGAAAGGCTTGGTTGGCTGGAGCTGATCATATGGCACTTGAAGGTTGTCGAACATCTCAACGGACAGGATGTTATGCGCTGTGCCGCCATCAATGAGAGTCCTGGTGACTTGCACATTGCTGATGACTGGTGCGCAAAGCATCGGGAGGACGCCAGCAGTAGCCGCGCACTTGAGTTGATCTGCCGAGCTGAAGGTGATGGCACACTTGGACCACCTGAGCGGGCGTGTAACCTCGAGCTTGGGGAGGATTGCGTTCACCTTGCAACAGAACTGCTTGAAGATGCGCTGAGAGGCTGGGGCCTGAGCTCCGCCCAAGATGCAAGCGATAGCACGTGGCTCCTGGAAGCCCCCAGCTCCCTCGTCCTGGTGGTGGTCATCATTCCTTCTTGGCAGTGGAGGCAGCGGAGGGAGGCCTGCGTTACCCTGCGGGCGGTCCTCGTGAGGCTGATCCCTCCAGGCGTCCTCGCGAGGCTGGTCCTGCCAGCGATCCTCAGGAGTTCGGTCACGCCACTCCTGGCGAGAGCCACGGTCATCGCATCGTCCTCCGCCACGTCCTCCTCCTCGGCCATAGCACCGGTCGTTGGGCTCGGGGCGTCGACCGAAGTGTCCTTCTCGAATGATCCTGAGCACCTGGCAGTCGCTGGTGTTGTGGGTGTGGAGGTTTTGGTAGGCGTAGAACGGTCGGCTGCCCTTGGACGACTCTGGCTGGTCCCTGCCGCGCTTCTTGTTTGGTTCCGCCGCGAGCACGGCTGCTCCCTTGCCCTTCACGTCATTGGCATTGGTCTTCTTTTCTTTCGTGTCAGCAGCTGGAAGCTTGAGGAGGGAGAGGCGTCCCTCCTCAGCTCTTGTGCACTTGGTCGCCAGGTTAAACAGCTCCAGGGATGTGCACAGCTCCTCGTGGATGGTGAGCTCCTCCTTCATCTTGACGTCACGGACGCCATTAGAGAACGCTGAGATGATGGCCTCCTCCGTCACCTTGGGGATCTTGACACGGACGCTGTTGAAGCACTGGATGTATTTCTGCATGGTCTCCCCAGGTTGTTGCTTGATGCAGCACAGGTCACCCGTGGCCGGGGGGCGGTCGCGAGTGCCCTGGAAGTTGGCGATGAAGCGGTTGCGCATCTCATCCCAGGAGGAGATCGAGCCAGGAGGCAGGTTCAGGAGCCACGAGCGGGCACTGTCCTTGAGCTCCATGGGGAACCAATTCGCCATGACTTTCTCGTCGCCGTTGGCCGCCTCGATGCTCAGCTCGTAGAGCTGCAAGAACTCCGCAGGGTCGGGGGTGCCGTCGTAGCGAGGAGGCAGGTCCGGCTTGAACTTGCCCGGCCAGGCGACGCTTCGCAGCTCGGGGGTCAAGGCACGACAGCCTGCTGTGGTCACCGGGGCCCTTTTTTGACGCGAAACTTGCTCTTGATAGTGCCCGCGTGCCACTGCCAGGGGCAATACGCGATCTTGTCGCGCCGGTGCAGGGAGCACGGGGGTGCCTTCTTGAGGCCGAGGGATTCCTTGGTAGCTTCTTTCTTGTCGCGTGGGCGCTGGATGCGGTGGTTCACGTCCAGGGGCCGCACCCCTTGGAGCCAGGGCGCCGTCTTGTGGGATAGGTGGTGGATGCGCTCGTTGAGCCACGTCGCCCATACCTGGCGGAGGGCGAGGTAGCGAGAGAGACGGTGCGAGAGAGCCCCCTGCGGTGCTGATGATCTCGGTGATGCCAGCGAGCCATTCTTCATAGAGGTCGTCGACGGGCAGTAATGCAGGAGCTCACGTGCCAGATGTACCATAGCCTGCGCGTCCGTGGGGGCGCGGAGAGCATGGGACGACGAACCGGACGGGGTAACCGATGGAGTGGCGGTGCGTCCTTCCCGCTGCACTGAGGGGTGTAGCAAGGACGCTTGCAGCTTGTTCCCCATCAGGCCGGTGGCGGCGTTGGCGGCAGGCGACGGAGAATGACGGGGAGGCCCACCGACAAGAGCCGTCTAGGTGATGCGAGCGGCGAGAGCAGCCCAGCACTCGGCATGGGCTCGGCGAGTGTCAGACATGGATGCGACAAAGCAATGGGATGCGGATCAACGGAAAGAAGACTTCGGCGCACCCCTACCTGGCGTGCCATATGTCGGATATCGTGTTCCGGCAAAACCCTTAAGGTTCGAACACTGCGGTGCGCACGAAGATTTCCCCCTACCGAAACATGCCCTCAACCTCGCTGTGATCTCTAAGCTAGCTCGATGAACGCACGACACAAGAGACACAAGATTTATACAGGTTCGGGCCACCGTTGTGGTGTAATACCCTACTCATGTGTGTGGTGTGGTGGATTGCCGCTTGGGCTGATGATGAATAGTACAAGGGAAGAACAGCCTCGCGAGGAGAGGTGTTCTTGAGCTGGTGCGGTGTGTAGATGAACTGAGTTCGTCCTCCTTCTACAGTGGTGGCCGGACCTATTTATAGAGGCCCTAGTACTCTCTCCACATATTGAGCGGGAACGGATCCAACAACAGCCATTTTGAAAAGGGGACAGCTAGTACAGGCTATCCGGACTAAAGGTGCTAGTGGTGACACCGTCTTGGGATCATCCATGACCTCCGTCCTGCTATCCTACTAGTCTTGGTCTTGTTGCACCGATATGGAAACCTTTGCCTGATGCCTTGGTACTCTGTGCCTATGCTTGCCCCCTTAGCACCAAAGGGGAAAGGGGGACACTGCACGGGCTGGCGCCCGCCTGGCCTTGGTCTTCATGGCTTGCATCACGGGAACCTCGTGAGGTACCCCTCGCCTTGATCTCTCTGCCTCCCTCGCGAGCCTGCCTGGTGAGGCCGCTCCTAAGGAGGCCTTGTGTCGTCCGCCCCGCGAGGCTTGGCCCCTCAATAGGGTCTTGAGCGTTTGTTAATGAAGACGAGCCGTACTGCGGACCCCCGTTGCTAGAACACCGTTGTCGGTCTCTGATGATTTCAGCAAGTTCATCATCATCAACTTCATCGTTAGGCGACGAAACTTAAAAGGCAACCTACTTCTTGTGAGGACTTGGCCTTGTGCCACGTCTAGCAGCAGCCTTTTTCTTCAGTAACTGAGGCTGAGCTAAGGAACTAGCTAAAGCTCCTGAAGCAATTGAGAAGCCAGTCGTCCTTTGGCACGTGGCAAGGTGCACAGGTGCTGAGGACTTTGCAGGTGCATCTGAGATTTTGCTTGAGCGGGTGCTGCACTTGATGGTGTTGCTTGAGCTGGTGGCCGTGAGGGCTTTGAGGAGCTGGGCTATGAGGGCATTGTAGAAGAAGATGGCTTCACAACAGATTTTGTCGCTTGGCCCACTCCTTCGGAAATTCCTCACCTCTTCTAATGCTTGTGGGATCAACTTCTTGGCCTGGAGCCAGTGGAGATCTTGGGCATGGAGGATTGACAGCTAATTTCTTCATATACTTTGGAGTGACATAACAATATTCTCTCCATTCTCTTGCCCATCTGCGTTCGATCCTCTGAATGCGCACTTTGCGCTGATTTTTGTTCTCCTTGCCATGCGTGGCTTCATCAGGAGTACAATATTGTTCATAAATTTATTCAGAGATTTTGAAAGCAGTGTTTGTTTTAGGCCTTTTTCCTCCCTTCTAAGGACGCTTTTCATCAGCCATATTCTTCACCCGAGGATTCTGAACAATAGATGCCTCCGAAGAAGTATGCCGTTTTTCTTCGAGGAACGCTGCAAATGAGTTAAGTTGATGAGAACCTATTGATTCAGCAGTAGACATGTGTACCTGTGAACAAAGTATACATTCGAAGAATTTGGAGAGGTCATATGCGTTCTCAGAATTTGTTTTTTAAAAGGAATCAAGTTTGAGGAATTTGACCAGGGGAGTCTTGAGAAATTTCACTAAGAGTTCTTGTCTTACGTTCCAGAGTTGTATAGATTGGAAATCCACACAATTAAGGAGCCTTGAAGAAAAATACATCTTAGAGAAATAGATCAAGAACATAAGCAACTGTGGTGTTTAAGGATATGAAAGTTGAAGAAGAAACACCTTTTGAAGATTTTTTTGTAAACCATCAGAATCAACATGGGCAGTAAAAGTGAATTTTATTTACCCTTGACGAAGAACACGATGAACTATGAGATGAATAGTGGAAGTTCTTCCGTTCAGATCTTCTACGCCCTAACTTGGCGGAAGAAGATAGCTACAGCGGCGGTGGAGGCGAAGCTCTTCCTCACCAGTGATGATGGAATGTAGTGGCGGCTCTAGGTTAGAGAGCTCGAGCAGAGTAAATGAGCTCAGAGGAAGGGGAGGGGTATTTATAGCCGAAGTGAAAAACCGCTCGTCCGAGGAAATTGGACGAACGTTCCCCTGACCCTAGCTATTCTAGCGACATGTGTCACCCACGTATTGAGAGGTGGAGATCGTGTGAGATCGTGGGTGAGTAGTTTAATACTGACGTGGGATGTGGAAGGACATGAGTGGCAAAAGCCAAAAATTAGATATGAAAATTTTAACGTTTTGTTCGCAAAATTCTTCAGTTGTCAAGGACACAAAGAAGATTTTGAACAGGTTTCATATAGAACGCACATGAAGAATTTGTGAACAGACTGGGTTGACTTTAGCATAGAGGGGGAAAGGATCTGATCACATTCACTTAGATGAAAAAGCAACTTGAAGAAATATCTTTAAGTCAATGTTGTAGCGGACATGAAAAACTCAAATATATATCTATATATATCTATATATATATATATATATATATATATATATATATATATATAGCAATGAAGAAAATAGTCGGAAGGGAAATTGCAAAGTTGAACAATTTGAAAATTGAAGAAATTGCAAAAACTCAAATTGAAGAATTTCAACTTTGGTTGGTAGCATAACCCACCGTATAAGAACGATGATTTCAGACACCATGTACAATTGTCGTAGGCTTCTGAGAATCAAATTCTTCATTAATATCTTCACACTTAGAGGGTTAGTCTTCATTGATTGAAGAAAAACGTTACTTCATGTGTTACACTTATAAGTCATCAGTTTTTTAGAAGTGTTAGGATGTATGTCCTTTTCAAAGAACATTCGAAGATTCTAAGATATTTAGCTCACACCGCAACTTGCTAAATCTCTTCTCATCCGAGGGCTTTGTGAAGATATCTCCCAACTGATCTTCAGTATTCACGTGGTCGATGGATATGTCGCCCTTCAACACAAGGTCACGAAGAAAATGATGACGAATCTGGATGTGCTTTGTCTTCGAGTGCTGAACTGGGTTGTGAGAAATCTTGATAGCACTCTCATTGTCGCAGTAGGGTGGCACATTCTTCACATTGATTCCATAGTTCTTGAGGGTTTGCTTCATCCATAGCAATTGAGCACAGCAAGATCCAGCAGCAATGTACTCAGCTTTAGATGTAGAGAGTGATACGTAGTTCTGCTACTTCAAAGAGCAACATACCAAGGATCATCCGAGGAAATGACATGTGCCTGATGTTGACTTGTGATCCACCCGATCACGAGCATAGTCAGAGTCGGAATAACCAATGAGATAAAAAGCTGAGCCCTTGGGATAACATAATCCAAGTGTTGGAGTGTGAGCTAGATATCGAAGAATATGCTTCACAGCCTTATGGTGTGATTCCTTCGGTGTAGCTTGAAATTGGGCACACATGCAAACACTAACACTACAAAAGAAGACACGTCCGTGACATTTTGGGCCAAACGAAATATTTTTCTGTCATACTTATGACACTTCTATGACGATAATTGTGACAAAACTCGGTATCTTCATAGATGTGGTGGGATCCTACTTCTATGACAAAAAATCATGACAAAAAATGGGCTTTTTGTCCTTGATGGGCCGGAGACACAGCTGCATGACATTCTTTGGGCCGTCCATAACGGAAAAACCCGTGGTAGAAGCGAGAGCGAGGAAAATATCAGCGTATTCCCGGTTACGGTGGGTGGTCGGGGCCGAGCGATGCACGGAGGTTTGCGCGTTTATCTCGTACATGCATGCACGTGGGTGCGAGGCATTGGGCTCTAACTGAACCCGAGTGACGCATCGCCTAACTAAACCCGAGCGATTGCACTACAGGCTACGCGTTACTGAACACGAGCGATCGATTGATGGCTGTTAACTGAACCCGATCCAGCGATTCCTTCGCTACTACTGCTAACTGAAGCCGATTGATGCTGCCTCTGGATGAACAGTGATCGTTGTTGGATGAGGGGGTTGGACGAATAGTTCCTGGTGGGGGTTGGATGAACAGGACCACATGGTTTTGCCGCTGGATGAACAAGACCCCGATCGATCGAGCTGGTTAGGCGTGGATGAACAGGACCCCATGGCGGCTGGATGAACAGGACCCCGTGGAGGGAAGGTTGAACAGTAGCTGGTGGAGGGCTGATTGAACAGTAGCCGATGGAGGGCTGGATCAACAGTAGCCCGTGGAGGGGTGGTTGAACAGGACACCGTGCAGAGGGATGGTTGAATAGTAGCCGGTGGTGGAGCGTGATGCGTCTCCAACGTATCTATAATTTATGAAGTATTCATGCTATTTTATTATCTGTTTTGAATGTTTATGGGCTTTATTATACACTTTTATATTACTTTTGGGACTAACCTATTAACCGGAGGCCCAACCCATATTGTGGTTTTATTGCCTGTTTCAGTATTTCGAAGAAAAGGAATATCAAACGGAGTCCAAACGGAACGAAACCTTCGGCAGCGTGACTTTTGGAAAGATTATGATCCGGGAGACTTGGAGTGCAAGCCAGGGGATCATCGAGGGAGCCACGAGACAGGGGGGTGCGCCCACCCCCCTGGGTGCGCCCTACCCTCTCGTGGGCCCCTCGAGGCCCCCCTGACCGACTTCTTTCGCCTATATAAGCCTACGTACCCTAAAAACATCAAAGAAGAAGATAGATCGGGAGTTTCGCCGCCGCAAGCCTCTGTATTCACAAAAAACCTCTCGGGAGCCCGTTCCGACACCCTGCCGGAGGGGGAACCCATCACCGGTGGCCATCTTCATCATCCCGGCACTCTCCATGACGAGGAGGGAGTAGTTCACCCTCGGGGCTGACGGTATGTACCAGTAGCTATGTGTTTGATCTCTCTCTGCCGTGTTCTCTCTATGGCACGATCTTAATGTAGCGTGAGCTTTTCTATTATAGTTGGATCTTATGCTGTTTCTCCCCCCTCTACTCTCTTGTGATGAATTGAGTTTTCCTCTCGAAGTTATCTTATCGGATTGAGACTTTAAGGATTTGAGAACACTTGATGTATGTCTTGCCGTGTTTATCTGTGGTGACAATGGGATATCACGTGCCACTTGATGTATGTTTTGGTGATCAACTTGCGGGTTCTGCCCATGAACCTATGCATAGGGGTTGGCACACGTTTTCGTCTTGACTTTCCGGTAGAAACTTTGGGGCACTCTTTGAAGTACTTTTGTGTTGGTTGAATAGATGAATCTGAGATTGTGTGATGCATATCGTATAATCATGCCCACAGATACTTGAGGTGACAATGGAGTATCTAGGTGACATTAGGGCTTTGGTTGATTTGTGTTTTAAGGTGTTATTCTAGTACGAACTCTTGAATAGAGTGAACCGAAAGAATAACATTGCGGTGGTTTTGTACCCTACCATAATCTCTTCGTTTGTTCTCCGCTATTAGTGTCTTTGGAGTGACTCTTTGTGGCATGTTGAGGGATTGTTATATGATCTATCTATGTTATTATTGTTGAGAGAACTTGCACTAGTGAAAGTATGAACCCTATGCCTTGTTTCCTACCGTTGCAATACCGTTTACCCTCACTTTTATCTTTAGTTACCTTGCTGTTTTTATATTTTCAGATTACAAAAACCTTTATCTACTATCCGTATTGCACTTGTATCACCATCTCTTCGCCGAACTAGTGCACCTATACAATTTGCCATTGTATTGGGTGTGTTGGGGACACAAGAGACTCTTTGTTATTTGGTTGCAGGGTTGTTTGAGAGAGACCATATTCATCCTACGCCTCCTACGGATTGATAAACCTTAGGTCATCCATTTGGGGGAAATTTGCTACTGTCCTACAAACCTCTACACTTGGAGGCCCAGCAACGTCTACAAGAAAAGGTTGTGTACTAGACATCAGAGTGCGCGGTGGAGGCTGGATGAGCAGGAGCCCATGGATGAACAGTCACAGGTGGAGGCTGGAGGAGGTCGACGGTGGATGAACCCGTGGAGGCTGGAGGAGGTCGACGGTGGAGATGAACAGTATCCCGTGGAGTCCCGTTTTGCGGTACGCCACACCCCTCCCGATGAACAGGACCCCGTTTCAATTGTAGCGCTCCAACACAAGTCCATTTCCTCCATTTTGCGGTACGCCACACCCCACCCAATCAACATGACCCCATTTCGACCGTAGCAGGTCCACCAGAAGTCCGTTTCCTCCATTTTGCGGTACGCCAGACCCCTCCCGATGAACTAGATCCCGTTTCGACCGTGGCCGGTCGAACACAAGGCCGTTTCCTCCATTCTGCGGTACACCAGGCCACGTCTCATTTAGATTTCCATACACCAGGCCGATGAACACGACGACACATTCTGTTCTAACCCAGCCGGTTGGCTCCCCATGAACACGATGACGGTGCAGTTTCTCCGTTCCGACCCAGCCATGTACACAATCCCTGGCCGTACGTACACGCGAGTAGGCGTTCGAGACCCCGCCCGTATGTATGTACGTGGCCATATTTACTTTCTTGCACCCTGGCCGTTGTACATACGTGTACATGCTACGCGCGCGCCTCTACTACGACACGTGTGTGCGTCTACTACGACAAGTGTGTGCCTCTACATCAACCAGTATGTACGTACACGTGCGACCAGAATGACAACGCTGCATCCGCTTTGACCAGGTGGGTTCCGGCTGCCAGGCACTTCCTTGCGTGTGAAGATGTAGCTGGTGGGTCCCAGCAGTCAGGGGGCGAATCGTTTTCCCCTAATAGGAACGCACTTCCTTGCATGCAAAGATGTAGTTGGTGGGTCCCAGCAGTCAGGGTGGAAACATTTTTTTCGCAAAATACGGTGGCCCATCCGGTGGGTCCCTGCTATCAGGTGGAGGAATCATTATTTTGCGCGTAATAAGGAGGCACTACCTTGCGGCTGCCGTGGACCCAGCTGTCAGCCTCTCCACGTACAGTACTCTTCTGATGGAAGTAGTTCATTGACCACGTTGACCATGCCGCACCGAGGGCACCAGCACGGTGGATGACGTCGAGGCCAAGGAAGTGGACGACGCGGAGCTGGGGAAGACACGACAGTGGATGCCCATGCGGAGAGGAGTACGAGGGTTCACTGGTTCGGCTGCTGTGTGAGGTTCCCATCGCCGCAGAATAACAGGGGGTGTGGGTGAGTAGAGGGATGCCCTGGCCAGCGGTGGGAGTAGTAGGGGCGGTGAGGCCTCCATGGCATCACAACTGGCCATGGGAGGCAGGAGCATGTGGCACGACGGGGGCTGGTTTGGGCAGCTGGAGCAAGAAGACCATAGGTTGAAGGATCACTACGGCCGTTGGATGGACATCGTATGGTTAGTGGAGCTAGAATCCTTCATATTGACTTGGTTGACAAAGCCCTCTGTCCCCGTCAACTTAGTAGGCCCACAAGTCAGCCTCCCACCATGGTGGGTCCCAGCTAGCAGGGGGTATTCATTTTTTCGTGCGTAATAAGGAGGTACTTACTTACGTGTGAAGATATAGCTGGTGGGTCCGACCAGTCAGCGGGGGGAACTTTTTTTCACGAAATACAGACGCCCTTCTAGTGGGTCCCAGCTGTCAGGTGGAGGAATCATTATTTTGCGCGTAATAAGGAGGCATTTCCTTGCGTGCGGTCGTGGACCCAGCTGTCAGCCTGTCCACACACAGTCTACTTCCGATGGATGTCATTTGGTGACCACGTTGACCACTCCACACCGAGCGCATCCAAGGTGGTGGACGACGGCGAGGCCCCGGACAGCAACGAGCCAGAGATGGGAAGACACAGGAGTAGAGTCGCAAACGGAGAGGTGTATGAGGGTTAACTGGTTCTGGTGTGGTGCGATTCAGAAGTCGGTGGAGAAGTACATGAGGTGTGGAGGGGTGGAGGGATGGCTTGGCCAATGATGGGGTAGCGCTTCACAGCGAAGCATGCTAAGCAGAATTGCTAGTAGCAGGAGGCGGGAGCAGGTGGTCTTGGCGGCGCTGGAGGAAGAAGACGAGAGATTGAAGATGGATGCCGGTCATTGGATGTAAATCCAACAACTAACGATGTCAGAATCATTTGTTGACTAAGTTGACAACGACTTGCGTTGGCTTCGGCCTATTGGCCCACATTTCAGCCTCCAAAAATGTGGCACGTATTCAACCCATTTTTTCATAATTTACAGTATTTTTTTTGCAGGGTAGAATTTACAGTCAATTTGATCTCTCTTTTTATAGAATTACAGTCCATTGGCTGGGCTGGGTGAACAAATAATGTAGCGTCCATGTGGCTCATTTTTTTTCCTAAAAAATTACACGCCATTTGCACTCTCTCGAAATACACTATTTTGCTGGGCTGATTCTAATTACAATGTTGGGTTGGGCACAGCAATGTTATCAAAAAATAAATAAGGGTTGAGCATTTTTTATAAATATATTTGAATAATAAGTGATTTATTATTACATTGGTCCTTAAATATTACCAAGCTTTTGTACACAATCACCAGCATTTTCGTTGCCAAAAAAATCCAGATTTTATTGTTAAGAAATTATTTTTATAAGTTAATGAGATGTGGCATATTGTTTTCTTACATATGTTAGTATCTGTTAAATATATGATGATAATAACAATAATATGTAATAAACTATAAAATAATTTAAATATATATAATATAGTTATAAGGGAAACATAAGTTGGACCAGGCGTTCCAATTCTTATATAGAAAAATAGAACCGACCTCTTCATTTTCTTCAAAAAAATACATAAATTGGGTTGTCGATGTTTTAGGAAAAATAAAACCTCGGATGGGAGGTCCATAGGCCGGTCTATACACGACGGCCCTCTATAAAATACAAACCGGCATGTCGTGGGCTGCGCATGTTAAAAAAGAAAGCCTAGACGGGGCAGCCCAAAACCCAGCTGATACTTGCTACCCTAGTGATAATAAATGATACCTGCCTGCTCCCCGGCTTCATTTTGAATTTATCTCCTATAGTAACTACGTTGAAGCACCTAAAAAAATGTAACTATGTTGACAAACCCGTGGGCCCCAACATCAGAATAGTATTAGGAGGAAGTAGTTTTTTATGAGGCACTTGCTTGCATACGGCCATAGACCTGGTGGGTCCCGACTGTCATACTCTCCTCGTACAGTCCTCTCTAGATTCCTCTCGTTTGTTCAGCATGTTCACAACGGCAGACAGCAGCGCCGCAGCGAGTGCACAAAGGCACAGGAGGAGATCCGACCACCTAAGTAAGTGCCTTATTTGTAACGAAAGTACTGAACTAGCCTAGTGGCCAAGTGACACTACCCGAAAGTTGTTCCGCCCAGGTTCGGTTCCACCTGATGCAGGGAAAATATCTCCAATTTTTTTGCCTCTGCCATTATTGACATGTGGGTCCCCATTGTCATCTACGCACACCATGTCCAACACTAGCCAAAACTTTATCCCTCGTTTTCTCTGTTTTTCGCACTCGACATTATGTGGGCATTTTGAAAATAGCATATCTTTTTGACTGTGCATCGTATGAAGATGTGCTATGCATGAATGTTGATCAACATGATGTTAACTGGCTGGTAGTTCCATTTTTGACCATGAATAAAACTTCCAACAAGATCTTAACCCTGTTTGAAAAGGCTGTGTTAATATAAATGCTCTGCCTCTGAAAGTTTCAGTTTCTTATCTGAAACTGAACTTGCAGTTTCTTATCTAAAACCGAAACTTGCAGTTTCTTCTCTGAGAATCACATTGTCTGCACTTTTATACTCCTATGAAACTACTTTTTTTAAGTGCTAAAAATAGGTCACTAGAATTCATAAAATACTTCATACTCAATACTGCAAATCTGAAATTCAAAAGACATTCATATCTGAAAGTACTCCCAAAATACACAACACAAAACACAATTCACAACCTGCAAATACTGACAACCCTAAGCTCCTCCTAACAATTCACAACCTGCCCAACTATTAGGCTAGGGGGCAGTCCCCTCCTATGCCTCGGCGGTAGACAACCGCCCCTTGAGACGATGTGGACAGCGAGGGACAGGATGGCGGGGAAGCATCATCGGGGCAACTACTTTTCTCCTCTTGAAGTTGGGTTTAGTCGACGAAGACTCCACTGGCTCGCTCTAGCACGACACCCTCACAAACGGCACCCTGTAGATGCTCGATCCTTCAATCTCTGGTGGATGCTCCATATGGGATCGATATTCCCACCACCGCTCCCTCACGATCGGATTCGGTGAATCTGTTTGCTCCATGGCCTAGACGAGTAGCTCTATGTACTCCTGCGCGACTCCCTCCGGGAGTATCGCCGCCTTTTCACTCTGTTGTAGATATTTGGCCATGTATGTCGCCCTCGCCGCTAGTTGGTCCTTGTTCTCAATCCAAGACTATATCTCCAACATCCTAGCTAGCTTCACAGGGGCGCCGTCTGCGATCTTCACGTATTGGTTGTACTCCTCCATTGATTTAGTTATCCACAGCACCTTCACTCGCCAGTGGTGGTTTTTGAATGGAAGAGGAGAGGAGCAGTGCATGTTTTGGATTAGAACGGGAGAGGAGCGACGCTGGTTTTGGATTGGAACAGGAGAGGAGGGGCGGTGGTTTTGAAATGGAAAAGGAGAGGAGCGGCACTGGATTTAGATTGGAACAGGAGAAGAGCGGCGGTGGTTTAAGAGGAGAAGAGCGGAAGAGTGGTGCTGGTCTTGGAAGTATGTTTTTGTTTTGCATATTTTGGGTCAAAGTTTGAGCACGTACTATATTTGACAAGCAAAATGTGAATGCATGTCACCAAAAATTGTATGTTTTGGTTCGTATCTGAATGTACTTTCAAATTATATTATTTTTGCAACGTATAACATAGATTTTATTTGTGAAAATCATGGTCAATTATGACCCCAAAAAAAGGGAGACTAGTTAATGTGGGGTCGATTTCTTAATTGAAGGGTAAATTGATTTTGATTTCGATCCAGTCACAGCGCGCCGGCCCTCTCATCCAATCCTAAATCACTCCCGCACGCTCTCTCCCTCTTCTCCATTGCAAAACCAACTCCTCTCCTCTCCATCATCTCCATTCCAAGACCACCATCTCGCCTCTCGCTCTTCTCCATTGCAAAACCACCCCCTCTCCTCTCCATCATCTCCATTACAAAACCACCATCTCGCCTCTCCCTCTTCTCTATTGCAAGACCACCGTCTCTCCTCCCATCTTCCAAAGTTAGCATCGGACCACTCAGAACGACATCTATGGAGAGGATGCAGCAGCAAATCAGGCAGATCACCGGTGGCGGCCAGGCAAAGTTAGCCAGGTTGAAGGAGATCCTTACTTGGTTTGACAATGAGTGGGAGATTTCGAGGACGGTGAGGGCCATGTGGCAATGTATGCGAAAGAGCGACACGATGGAAATGTACTCCTCGGCGGCAGTCATGTCGCAGTCCTTCGAGTTCATCGAGTATCTCCTATGGGGGATGGAGCAGACAGATTTGCCCGAGGCAAAAGTCAGGTGGAGGTGGTGGGCATACAGGTCGAAGATCGAGCACCCAGAGGATAACGAATGGATCAAGTACGGTGTGCCGTTCGTGAGGGTGCAGAGCCAGCCATAGCCACAGGAGTATTCATTCTCCCACCACAAGAGGAGGCCGGATGGCGCGACGTTGCTTCCCCTCTGTTCTCCATGATTCCCTCGACGCTCGCCTCATTTCAACGGTGGCGGTAGGGTTTAAGGTAAGCTTCGCACTAACCTAATCTTGCATCTGCTCATGCTTACAATCAATGTGAGAGCTAATGAAAATCATGCTTACAATCAGTTTCCGAGTACTACACCAATCACCCTAAAATAGTTCTAGACCTTTGGGTCAAAGTTGTGACACTGTGTACAAATAAGGAAAATTAGATTGATGTTTCTTTCAGAAAAGAGTACTTCCTAGAAAACTACCAATATAAGCAACTAGTACTCGGTTAGAGGATTTGCTGCCGAGAAAGATCCGTCCACAGAGAGCGCCACACATCCCCCTGGTGGTGGTGGATGCCAATCCGTGCATGGAGCATGGTTGGTGTCGGTAATTTTTACTTGGCACACCTCGCACTCTGCATATATGCCGGTTCCATCCGTATATTTGTGTAGTTCCACCAAAATGCAGCTAAATAACCCTGTTTGCACACATAATGAAAAACATGATTACATTATAGTGGCACTAGTTGATGAAACATACACTAATAAGTTGAAGAAAATATTGCGATAGTATCATCGTATGCCATGCTGCGAGGGCAAGATGGGCCTTGCAACGCCTCATACGGTACGCCTCGTACTGGAAATCAACCCAAGTCTCCCCGATACACCATTTTCCAGTGATGAACATCAGTGTACAACGGTAGTAAAAGGAGGGGCCTTGAGACATTCCAATCTCTATTTTGTCCAGATCAACTAAAATTAAGCACCCCAGTTTGCAGAAACGCATAAACATTAAAAATGGGACTAGTTGGTGAAACATATACTAACAAAGAGAAGCACTTTCTTTATCTACATTGGAAATAAAATGATAGATAGGACACTCGCTCTATTTCTGTATTATTACTTCATTTTATCAGTGACACTAGGGTCGAGCAGGTGGTGAATGAGGTGTACCGTGCATCACAAGGAAGGAGGCTGCGGGTGCTTAGACTGGGATGCTGAAGCTGATTCTTCCAGTCCCTATCTCCCCCCTGATGTTTCTGTGGTAGCATTTGGGTTGTAATCCAAACTTGGTCGAGCTGGTGCTGCGTCCCCTACCTGCCTAGCTTATGTGGAGAACTTGTCTCCTGCTAGTACTTAGTCCGTTCTAGTAGTAGTTGCATAACTGCCCGTTTACACTAAGATATTGTCAGATAATTGTTCTCTATGGTTTGGTTTCTTTAATGAAATCAGAGGAAACCCCCTATTTTGGTATATATAAAAAATCAGTGGAACTAGCGGTGCCAAAACATTGCCTCAAATCAAGGTTGGAAAAAGCGGTAGGCGTAAGCGAGGCGGTTGGCCTTCACCTAGTGCTTAGGCGGTGCCTAAGCGCCCTTGGCGTGGCCTAGGCGGTAATATAGTTTTACTCGTAGTGTATTTGTGATTATTATATGGGTGTTGATATTAGTTTAGGGCATATAAATAAGTTAATAATTGTCTACTGCCATTGGAATATAGCCGGTTTGGCATATCAGTGCAATATGTGGCATGGTTTCTTGCTTGGGTAGGAAATTCCTTGCTTGCCCTGCCTAGACCTCCATTTATGCCCTAGGTGAGGCGTTTGGCCATTGCCTAGCGCCTAGGCATGCCTAAGCGCCTCCTAGGCACTGCCTTTTCCAACAGAGCCTCAAATTAATAGTGCCACTAGATTAAGGTGCAAAATAATAACATTACTGCTTTATCATGGCAGTGCCAAAACAGTAGCACAAGAGCAGACTCAACATGCATGATCTTTGGCAAACGGTCAGACCAAAAGGGAACATACCTCGTGATGGGAACCATATGTGAGTCAACGCCATCGTAGAAGGGATGACACCAGTCACCAACATGGATGATTCAATTCATGGGACCTTTTGGTGCAGTTCACCTAAAATGAAGCTATGTCCCATGAGCTAGCATCTTCTTCCTCTTTTTCTCAGAAAATGGCTCCAGCCCCGGTTCCATTTCCATCAGAACTTCTTCTTCATTAGTTGCAATAAAATTGAGCAACATCAAGGTTAGTTGTGAAGCTCCTGGAATGTTCAACTATAATTTGGATATCACTTGTGCAGTTCAACTAAGATCAAGCGTGAAAAGTGTATCTTTGTTTGCACAAAAAAGGTGGAAAGGAGGGTGACTAACAAGTGATGAAACATGCATCAAATGAAAAGAACCATGTTCCTTATCTGAATGGAAATCCTACAAGGACGGTAGCAATTTCTAAAGCAGCAACATTGCTAGATATTAGTGTGGGCATTAGGATTAACTATGAAAATCGTTAAATACGACATTACTTTAATGGTGGCATTGCATCATTTTACCAGCAACATTACATTAACAGCTACTACAGAGTCGGTATTTGGGCATGGGAGAGTAGGCAGACCAGGACAGTTGCATTTCTAACGAAAAGAAGCAACTTATCTTAATGGGAAATTAAGCAGGACATGAAAAAGTGCAATTTATTCATATTACTGGAGGCATTACATTCAAAACAACATTGGCTTAACGTGTCCTTACTTTTAACAGTGCGACTGCTACATTTTACCAGTGGCATTACATAAGAGTGGATCGGGGCTACAAGCATCAGAATAGGATATCTGGGTTTGTCCCATTTTTGTTCGGTATAGACACCTTGTACTGTGTGAGGCTAGCAAATCTAGTGCTCGAAATACTGTGTTGACTTGTCCCCAAGTCCCCACTTTCTTTCATTTTTCAACCAATAGATCGGGTTTATACTAAGCTTGTACTGCATTTCCCTTTATTTCCCTATTAGACCCAGAGACTAGTTGGATAGCCAGTCTCTGCTACTTTTCGCCCCCATTATTACCTCTTTCGACCAAGTCCTAGATTCAGGTAACAAATCTTCCCCCACCCCCACCCCTTTCTTCCTTGTTTGAACCAAGTAGTACTAGATTCGAGTGCATGAACTAGTTTTACCTCTTAACCATAAAAAAATTAGGTGGTTTCGAATAGCTAATCGATCCTATCAACGAGGGGCCCTGAGAAATAGTAAAAGATACAAATGCAGCGATATCAGGAGCTAGGGAAGTAGTAGAGCAAGGTCGGTTTTGAAGGAAGTTATACCTAAGGGTCGCCGGGATGTCGCTAGGTGGGCAGCGGGAGGCCGGATCTGCCCACACTACGACAACAAGGAAGAAGGGGTTGGAGGCCCTCCCTAGCCAGCGGTGCTTGGGAGGGAATGGCAAGGCACGCTGATCGGGACATGCTGGCAGTGGGTAAGAGCCGTCGCCGAGGACGACCACGTGAACATTGCACCTTCTCATCTTCACCGGCGGAGAGGATGCGACTGGATCTGTGACCATCGGTGAGAAGAGAGACTGTGTCGCCACCGTTGTCGTGTTTAGATCTGGTGAGGATGAGACAGTGTGAAGAGAGCAACACTAGCAAGCCAGCGCGGATTCTCCTGCCTAGTGGAGTTCTAGTTTTCTTTTCTCTACCGGAGTTGGCTTGACCTCGTCAATGACTGTCGAGAAGTCTTCATGCACATGCCCTGGAGGCGCAGTTGTCGTCATTTTGATCTGAAGCACTGGACTATAACATATAACACGAAAAAATGCCACATGACAAGAAATCATAACCTCACTGCCCAAAGGAGACAACATGAATCCCGACAGACAAACTAGACAAGGATCAAAGCTCAAATTAAATATAAACTCATATAAAAGGGGTCCATCAATAGATGTCCTAATTAACATAGCCGGCTTGACCTAGATGACAGCCGAGTAGTCTTCGTGCATGTGCCCCCAATGACTAGCCCCTTGGAGGAACTCAGTTGTCGCTGTTTAAGCCTCGCAGTGATCTGAAGCACCTGACACCTAATTTTGCGAGTGACAAGAAACCTTTTTTAGATTTCTCACCAGAACTACAGCCCTGTACAACACAGCTTGCACGATATGTAGACGATATCCAACCTAGGCGTGTCTGCTGGAGTCTAGTCACATGCATGGACGAATTGATCTTCTGTGTCTTGGAGGGATCGTCCAGGCACCAACGTATGTACAACACTTCTCTATACTATCGCTCATCTCTCTCTTCTATTAACTCACCCGACATGCGGGGCCTGGGAGTGTGCCTATGGTCGGTTCTCAATTGCGGTCCCATATGTGTGTGCAAATGCAATATGATGTACATTCCATTCGGAGAGCGGCGTGCCAGACCGACCAACCGTCTGGGGTGCAACGTGAACGGGACGGGCGTGTTGTGTACGTCGTACATGTGTACCGCCGTTTTCTTGAAGCTTTGCTCCATGGCGCAATCAATGGATACAAAATTAGTATACTGTACTATTTAAAAGTCGAGGGCGAGGCTTTTCCTGCGTGATTGGTGGGGCAGTTCCGCCTAGTCGGTTTGACAGAGACGCGAGAAGATGAGGGAGTAGGCTACTGCAAACGTAGGGTCGTGTGATTTGATAGCGAGTTGACCGACAATGGTGCTTTCATTGAGAGTTCCGCTGCATCATCAGCAAAAGGTTTGATGGCTCCATCAATCATCTACAACAATGCAGTCCAGGGGGAGGTTTTCCTCCCCGGACAGATCTTCGTATTCGGCGGCTTCGCACTATGGGACAACTCGCTTGGCCATCTAGATCAGATCGACAGTTATGCCCCTGGCCATCAGGTCAGGTTTGGAAGCTTGAGTTATGTTGCCGATATCCGCGGAGACTTGATCTTCGATGGACTCGAGCTCATGGCAGCCGCTCCCTTCCACCATGATTAACATGACCTAAATCTGTCATCGGATCATTCCGAGGAGATAGCGACGGCAACTGCTCTGGCCCTGGATCCGGAGCAGATTGCGCCGTCCAAGGATGGGAAGCTCAACCCCGCTACGGAAGCCGTGGACTCAGCGGCGTTAGAGCCACACACAGTCTCAACCTCGAGCGGGGCCTGTGTCACCGAAACCTCGGATTCGTCTCCGGCCATAGGTTCCGAACATCGTGCATCCGTGCCCATCGAACTTGATCAGGCGTCGATCGTTGGGTTCAGCTCCACAGACATCTTCCGACACTCACGTTTAGGCGATGTGGTAAACTCATTAAAAGTCCTCTCCTTATCAGCGTACTCTCAGCCAAACTATATCATGTTTGGATTGGAAGCTGATGATGGAGAACTCCGCTTCCCACCCACCACCCACTTCATAGACACTGTCGAAAACTTAACCGACATGCTCGATAATTGCTCTGAAGACATCAACGGTATGGACGACGATGCCGGAGAGGAGCAGGCACAAAAACTACTGCTTACAGGGCGCTGGACAGCCACCTCCTCGTATGACGTATACATGGTGGATACACCCAAAGAGAGCAACGGTGACAATGAAAAGGATCCAGTCAAGGATAAGCCTCTTGAGATACAGCCAAAACGCTGTGTAAGCGGTGCCGCTCTAAACCACGCTGTGGAAAAAACAACAATACCGGCATAGGAGAAAATAATACTCTGGATGACGCCAAAGACAACGAAGACCCCGTTGAGCCAACTTCCGAACATGATGAACGGGAGGATGGGCGAGTCAGCCCTAATGAACAGGCCATTAACAAAGACTCGGAGGACAGTAATTATCTTCCACCCTCCGAGGATGAGGCGAGCCTCGGCGACAAAGACTTTATCGTGACTTTAAGAACCGGCTAATAGCCACTGCAAGGAGCCTGAAAAGAAGTAGCAGCGGCATCTAGCTGATCAAGGAATACGGCTTCGAGCGCCCAACCAAAAGTTACCCGACATGCAAATTGTTACCCTGATTCGATGTCGAGGAGCTGGAGCCCGTCCTACCAGTGCATAATGCGTCTGACCGACCACCACGTGGCCTGGACAAAGCGACAACTCAAGCCGAACAACAGCCCGCACTACCTCGCCATAAAAACAGAGGCACAATAGCTCAGGGATACACATATGACCTGCGGCATGACCTGGAAAACAGAGCAGGTCAGACCATATCAATCTATGGATCGTAGGGGCATGCCCTGATGCGCGATGATGGCCATCCGGCCGGACGTGACAAGCATAACCACAGCCAGGCTGAAAACCATCCGAGCTACGTTGCGACTTGGCCCGATATAGAGGAGCCGCACACCCCCTTTGCTTCATTGATGAAGTAATGGAACATGAATTCCCGGAAGGGTTTAAACCCATGAACATCAAATTATATGATGGGACAATAGACCCCACGATATGTATTGAGGATTTTCTCCTCCATATTCATATGGCCCGCCGTGATGACCTTCACGCTATCAAATACCTCCCGCTAAAACTCAAGGGACCTACTCGACACTGGTTGAACAGTTTGCCCGAAAACTCAATTGGCAGCTGGGAAGACCTGGAAGACGCCTTCCTCGATAACTTCTAGGGCACATATGTCCGACCTCTAGATGCCGATGACTTAAGTCACATAGTTAAACAGCCCGGAGAGTCAGCCAGGAAATTCTGGACTAGGTTCTTAACTAAAAAGAATCAGATTGTCGACTGTCTGGATGTAGAAGCCCTAGCGGACTTTAAACATAGCATCTATGACAAATGGCTCGCGCAGCACCTCGGCCAAGAAAAGCCGAAGTCTATGGCTGCCCTCACGACGCTTATGACCCGCTTTTGCGCGGGCGAGGATAGCTGGATTCAGTGGCTCTAAGTCCAGTCATAGCAATAGCAAGCCCTGACGCAACAGACACAAGCGTCGAGACAACGGTGACAACACCAAGGAGACGGCGGTCAACGCCGGATTCAGTGGCTCTAAGTCCAGTCATAGCAACGGCAAGCCCTGACACAACAGACACAAGCGTCGAGACAACGGTGACAACACCAAGGAGACGGCGGTCAACGCCGGATTCAGTGGCTCTAAGTCCAGTCAGCGGAAGAAGACATATAAAAGAAACAATCCGGGCTCGTCCAACTTGGACCGCATACTCAATAGTCCATGTCAAATCGACGACACTTCTGATAAACCAGCCAATCATACCAATAGAGACTGTTGGGTTTTTTAAAAGGCCGGCAAGTTAAATACTGAGAACAAGGAGAAGGGGTCGCAAACAAGGACGATGACGAGGAGCCCTGGCCACCAAACATAGGGGGACAGAACAAGTTTCCCCGAAGTTAAAACGGTGAACATGATATACGCTACCCATATCCCCAAGAGGGAGCGCAAGCGCGCACTTAGGGACGTCTATGCGATGGTGCCAGTCGCCACAAAGTTCAACCCATGGTCATCCTGCCCAATCACCTTTGATTGAATGGACCATCCAACCAGTATCTGTCATGGCGGTTCAGCCACACTGGTTCTCGACCAGTCATTGATGGATTCCACCTTACGCGACCCCTCATGGACGACGGCAACAACCTGAACTTGCTCTATCATGATACAGTGCGCAATATGAGTATTGATTGCTCAAGGATCAAGCCCCAAAAACCACCTTTAAAGGAGTCATACAAGGTCTAGAGGCCCGTTGTACGGGCTCAATCACATTGGAGGTGGTCTTCGGATCCCCGGACAACTTCCGAAGCGAAGAGTTGATCTTCAATATCGTCCCCTTCTGCAGTGGCCATCACACACTACTCGGACGAACCGCATTCGCTCGATTCAATGTAGTGCCACACTTTGCTTATCTCAAGCTCAAGATGCCCGGACCACGCGGTGTCATAACAGTCAAGGGAAATACGAAACGCTCCCTCCATACCGAGGAGCACACTGCTGCCCTCATAGCAGAAGCACAGAGCGGCCATTTCAAGCAGAACCTTAATTCGGTGGCCAATCTCCTGGACATTGTCAAGCGAGCCTGAACTACTCTACAGCAGGACAGTCTAGCTCATCAAGAGCTTGACTAGCAATTTGGCCTCCGTCCCAGTCCTGGCCAAACGGCAGCATTCGTACCGCGCGTACATAACTACGCACTCAAAATACCATGGGCATAGACGGAGGCACAGCTAGATCATGGTCCATAATACGGCACAACCTCCCCTGGACCCACATACTTTGACTTTTTCTTTTTCTTTTTAGGTTTTTTTAGGCCTTTCCTAGTGGCCTGATTGTTGGACCTATCAAGGGACGGATACACCAAGACGGCAAGAACCATTGTCGTACAAGGGAATTTCCAGGTGGTCTCTTTATACGATTGTTATGCCTGTTTTAAGGACCCGCACGCAGCTCTCCCTTCGTCGTGGCATGTTAAATATCCATATTGCTTATCGCACTACTTGTACAAATACACTTTGACATATTAATGGAAAATAGTTTGCGGCCCAATTTCTGCGGCATTAGCCTATTGCTTCATTTTTCTTTTTCTTGATATTCTTATTAGTTGCACCCGTACACTCTGGTACGCCTTAATTCGCCAGGGGCTTCATTACGCCCCATAATACGGCAACAAAGTCCGAACACTTTTTTACAGTATAGTTCGGCACCCCGAACATTAGCATTATATGCATTGGCTCCGAATCATGTCTTTGGTCAATAGTTGGGTTGCCCGGCTCCTGTGCTTACTACCTTATGTTCCGCTATATCGGCTAGGGTAGTAGAGTGAGCGATTGTGTCTTGGTTTATCCAAATGAGCACCTCAGTAGAGAAAGCCGAAAACTGACTGTCATGATGCGGCGTGAGCTGGTCAGCTGTTCGAGAGGTTACAAATCTTTTGCGATTTTTTCCGCATTATGTGATGAATCGGTTTTTATCCGATCAGGTGTTTACAGCACCCCATGTTCGGACTTACGAATACTGGGGGCCGCGCCTAAATTTCTATTTGTCAAATTCCGTTGCGCTAAACACCTCCTTTAAGGACCAAACTCTGGGATAAAGAGTGTTTAGATTCATCCCGAACACCCTCGTACTACCTACGTGGGGGCTGAAGCCGACAACTAGCCAACTCTTAGATTTAACAAAACGGCCGCACGGGAGGTAAAAATTTAAATAATAGGTATTATGTTACATAACGACTCTGTTTCATAATACATGATAGGATAACATGAATGTATTCATTCAAGGATAATATCCTTAGCACATTGCTCCGCCATAATGCGGGATCCCTTGAGGACATCGTCAAAATACCGCTCGGGCGTGTGGTGCTCCTTGCCCGCAGGCGGTCCCTCGGTCGCAAGCTTCACGGTGTCCATCTTCACCCACTGTAACTTGACTCGGACGAAGGCCATTCGCGCGCCTTCGATGCAGACCGACCGCTTGATGGCATCAAGCCGAGGGCAGGCATTGACCAGCCACTTCATGAGCCCGAAGTAGCTGTTGGGTATGGCTTCGGCAGGCCATAGCCAGATTATTAAATCCTTCATGGCTAGTTCAGCCACCCTATGCAGTTCGACCAGCTGTTGTAGCTGATCGCTAAAGGGCACCGGATGTTCTGGCGCAAGGTCTTGCGACCAAAACAGCTTCTCCATAGAGCTCCCCTCTTCGGCTCAGAACATCTCCGCAGCGTCTGAAACGCTGCGTGGCAGATCCCCAAACGCCCCTGGAGAACTCCAAATCCGGGTCAGCAAGAGGAACCTTTTCTTCACATATTAGCTCTGCATAATAAAGGTCTTACCCACCGCGATTTTTCTGGCCTCCTAGACTTCCTAGAGGGCGCCTAATAACCCACAAGTGTAGGGGGTCGCAACAGTTTTTGATAAGTAAGAGTGTCGAACCCAACGAGTTGCTAAAGGTAGAACAAATATTCCCTCAAGTTCTATCGACCACCGATACAACTCGACGCACGCTTGACGTTCGCTTTACCTAGAACAAGTATGAAACTAGAAGGACTTTGTAGGTGTTGTTGGATAGGTTTGCACGATAATAAAGAACGTGTAAATAAAAAGTAGGGGCTGTTTAGATAAAGATGCAATAAAGTAAATATAGTGAGTGTGGAAAAGTGGTGGTAGGAGTTATGAAATTGTCCCTAAGCAATTGACTACGTTACTAGACCAGTAATTACTATTGCAATTCTATTTGAGGGACAGGCATAAGCTAACATACTTTCTCTTCTTGGATCATATGCACTTATGGTTGGAACTCTAGCAAGCATCCGCAACTACTAAAGATCATTAAGGTAAAACCCAACCATAGCATTAAAGTATCAAGTCCCCTTTATCCCATACACAAACAACCTACTTACTCAGGTATGTGCTTCTGTCACTCATGCCACCCACCATAAGCAAATCATGAACATACACTACATAAAAAGACACATCCGTGACATTTTAGGCCGAACGAAACTTTTTTCTGTCATATATATGACACTTCTATGACGATAATTGTGATAAAACCCGGTATCATCATAGATGTGGTGGGATCCTACTTCTATGACAAAAAATCATTACATAAAATGGGATTTTCGTCCTGGGCGGGCCGGAGACACAGCTGCATGACATTCTTTGGGCCATCCATGACGTAAAAAACCATGGTACAAGCGAGGGCGCGGAAAATTTCGGGGAGTTCCCCGTTACGGTGGGTGGTCCGGGGCCGAGCGATGCACGTTTCTCTCGTACACGTACGCGCGTGTGTGCGAGGCATTGGCTCTAACTGAACCCGAGCGAGGCGTTGAGCTCTAACTGAACCCGAGAGATTGCATTGCATGCTACGCGTTACTGAACCCAAGCGATCGATCGTTGGCTGTTAACTGAACCCGATCGAGTAATTCCTTCGCTACTGCTGCTAACTGAAGCCGATCGATGCTGCCTCTCTGGATGAATAGTGAGCGTTG
>NC_041385.1:298502570-298522703 GCF_002162155.2 Triticum dicoccoides | reverse complement strand
TTGCCTCTGGATGAACATGACCCCGTGGTGTGGAGGGCTAGATGAACAGGACGACCCCGTTGAGGGCTGGATGAACAGTAGACGGTGGAGGGGTGCCCGTGGAGGGGTGGTTGAACAGTAGCCGGTGGAGTAGTGCGCGGTGGAGGATGGATGAACAGGAGCCCGTGGAGGCTGGAGGAGGTCGACGAGTAGCCCGTGGAGGGTGGAGGAGGTCGACGGTGGAGATGAACAGTATCCCGTGGAGTCCCATTTTGCGGTACGCCGCACCCCTCCCGATCAACAGGACCCCGTTTCGACCGTAGGAGGTCCATTTCCTCTGTTTTGTGGTACGCCATAACCCTCCCGATGAACAGGATCCCATTTCGAACGTGGCCGGTCGAACACAAGGCCGTTTCCTCCATTCTGCGTACGCTGGGCCTCGTTTCCATCGCCTGTTCCATCCAAGCCGGTTGGCTCCCACACATTCTGTTGCCTCCCGATGAACACGACGCATTCCGTTGCCTCCCGATGAACACGACGCATTCCATTGCCTCCCATGAACACGATGCATTCCGTTGCCTCCCCATGAACACGACGACGACGCAGTTTCTCCGTTTCAACCCAGCCATGTACACGAGCCCTGGCCGTACGTATGCGCGAGTAGGCATCCGAGACACCTCCTGTATGTACGTATGTGGTCGTATTTGCTTTCTTGCACACTGGCCATTGTGCGTACGTGTACATGCTACGTGCGCGCCTCTACTACGACACGTGCGCACCTCTACATCGACCAGTATGTACATACACGTTCGCGACCAGAATGACAACGCTACATATGATTCGACCAGGTGGGTCCCAACTCTTAGGAAATTCCTTGCGTGTAAAGATGTAGCTGGTGGGTCCCAGCAGTCAGGGGGGTGAATTGTTTTTTTCCTGGATGCACTTCCTTGCGTGCGAAGATGTAGCTGGTGGGTCCCAGCAGTTAGGGGGGAACATTTTTTCGTGAAATACGGTGGCCCGTCTAGTGGGTCCCCACTGTCAGGTGGAGGAATAATTATTTTGCGCGTAATAAGGAGGCACTTCCTTGCGGCCACCGTGGACCTAGCTGTCAGCCTCTCCACGCACAGTACTCTTCCGATGGAAGCCGTTCCTTGACCACGTTGACCATGCTGCGCCGAGAGCACCAGGCCGGTGGACGATGGCGAGGCCTAGGAAGGGGACGACGCGGAGCCGAGGAAGACACGGCCGTGGATTCCCACGCGTAGAGGAGTACGAGGGTTCACTAGTTCGTTGAGGTGTGAGGCTGCCGTCGCCGCAGAATAACAGGGGGTGTGGTTGATTAGAGGGATGGCCTGGCCAGCGGTGGGAGTAGTAGGGGGCGGTGAGGCCTCCGCCGCATCGCAGACGGCCACGGGAGGCAGGAGCACGAGGCACGACCGTTGCTGGTTTGGGCGGCTGGAGCAAGAAGACCAGAGGTTGAAGAAGCACTACGGCCGTTGGATGGACATCGTACGATAGTGGAGCTAGAATCATGCATATTGACTAAGTTGACAAAGCCCTCCGTCCCCATCAACTTAGTAGGCCCACAAGTCAGCCTGCCACTATACTGGGTCCCAGCTAACAGGGGGAGTATTCATTTTTTTTGTAATAAGGAGGCACTTCCTTGCGTGCGAAGATATAGCTGGTGGGTCCGAGCTGTCAGCGGCGGTAACGTTTTTTTCACGAAATACAGAGGCCCTTTCGGTGGGTCCCTGATGTCAGGTGGAGGAATCATTATTTGGCACGTAATAAGGAGGCATTTCCTTGCGTGCAGCCGTGGACCCAGCTGTCTGCCTCTCCACGTACAGTCCACTTCAGATGCATGTTGGTCGTTGACCATGTTGACCAGGCCGCGCCGAGATCACCAGGGCAGTGGACGACGGTGAGGCCTAGGAAGGGAACTACACCGAGGCAGGGAAGACTCGGCAGTTGTTTCCCACACGGAGGGGAGTACAACTATATGAGGGTTTACTGTTTCGTCCGCCGTCGCCGGAGAATAACAACAGGTGTGGGTGAGTAGAGGGATGGCTAGGCCAAGGATGGGACTACGGTGGGGTGGTGAGGCCTGTGCGGCAGCACAGCCGGCCACGCGGAGGAGGGAGCAGGCAGTCCCGCCAGCGCTTGTTTGAGCGGCTGGAGCAGGAAGAGCAGAGATTGAAGAAGCACGACGGTCGTTGGATGGACATCCAACGGTCACTGCTTGTGCGTCAACCTTTTTTTAGGAAAGCCTCAAATCTGTGGAAAATAGCATACATCCCATCTGCCATTATTTCTAATAATTTACAGCCCATTTTCTAATTCTTAAGTTTTTTTGGAGCCCATATTCTTTTTGTTAGCATTACAGCCCATATTGTGGCCATGTTTAAAAAATTATACAAATTTTCGCATATTTCGGTGCGGTCCGAACTATTTTTAATCCTAAAATTTCGACTCACATTCAAACTGATTTTAAAAATAAATGTATATCAGTATAAAATCCAACAAATTCTCCATGCATAAAAATTAATGTAATTTAAAATCTCGAAATGAAAAAAAAGATATTTGAAACTAATTGCCGGTTTGATGTGTTTTAAAAATGTACAGCCCATTTCTCATTACTGATGGGCCATTTTCTCGGCCAGCCGAATGAAAGCTCTCCTCGTCTTGAAAGATTTGCAGGCCAATAGGCCTGACAAAGCGACTTACTTGGCAAATCACAAAAAAACTGGGTTGTGGCCGTGGACCAAGCTGTCAGCCTCTCCACGTATAGTACTGTTTCGATGGAATGTCATTGACCACATTGACCACGCCGCGCCGAGAGCACCAAGGAGGTGTGTAGGACCTTGAAGTATGTCTAGAGGGGGCTGATTAGACTACTTGACCAATTAAAAACTTAACCTTTTCCCAATTTTAGAGTTTGGCAGATTTTAGCAATCTTTGGACAAGTCAAGCAATCATCACACAAATCAAGCAAGCATGCAAAGAGTATATAGGCAGCGGAAATTAAAGCATGCAACTTGCAAGAAAGTAAAGGGAAGGGTTTGGAGGATTCAAACGTAGTTGGAGACACGGATGTTTTTGGCGTGGTTCTGATAGGTGGTGCTATCGTACATCCACGTTGATGGAGACTTCAACCCACGAAGGGTAACGGTTGCGCGAGTCCACGGAGGGCTCCACCCAAGAAGGGTCCACGAAGAAGCAACCTTGTCTATCCCACCATGGCCATCGCCCACGAAGGACTTGCCTCACTAGCGGTAGATCTTCACGAAGTAGGCAATCTCCTTTCCCTTACAAACTCCTTGGTTCAACTCCACAATCTTTGTCGGAGGCTCCCAAGTGACACCTAGCCAATCTAGGAGACACCACTCTCCAAGAAGTAACAAATGGTTCGTGGGTGATGAACTCCTTGATCTTGTGCTTCAAATGATAGTCTCCCCAACACTCAACTCTCTATCATAGGATTTGGATCTGGTGGAAAGAAGATTTGAGTGGAAAGCAACTTGGGGAAGGCTAGAGATCAAGATTCATATGGTAGGAATGGAATATCTTGGCCTCAACATATGAGTAGGTGGTTCTCTCTCAAAACAGGTAAGTTGGAAGTGTAGGTTTGTTCTGATGTCTCTCTCCATGAATGAAGAGGAGGTGGAGGGGTATATATAGCCTCCACACAAAATCTAACCGTTACACATAATTTACCAATCTCGGTGGGACCAAATCAAAAACTCGGTCAGACCGATTTAGTAAACCTAGTGACCGTTAGGATTTCCGGTTGGACCGGAATGCAACTCGGTAGGACCGATATGGTTAGGGTTAGGGCATAATGTAATCTCGGTGAGACAGATTACACAAACTCGGTAAGACCGATTTTGTTAATTAGCTAACCAGAGAGTTGGTCAGGTAAACTCGGTGGGACCAATTTGCTATTGGTGAGACTGAAATGTTACAAAAGGGAAACATAGAGTTTACATTGCAATCTCGGTGGGACCGATCGCTCACTTCGGTTAGACTGAAACGTTACGAAGGGAAACAGAGACATTACAATCCCATCTCGGTGAGACAGAGATCCCTATCGGTGAGACCGATTTGCCTAGGGTTTGTGGCAGTCGCTATGACATTTTGAACTCGGTGGCGCCGGATACAAAGAATCGGTGTGACCGATTTTGGCTTTAGGTTTAGGTCAAATGAGGATGTGAGAAAGTAGTTGAGGGTATTTGGAGCATATCACTAAGCACATGAAGAAAGAGGCTCATTAAGCAACACCTCATCGCTCCTTGATAGTATTGGCTTTTCCTATAGACTCAATGTGATCTTGGATCATTGAAATATAAAATGTAGAGTCTTGAGCTTTTGAGCTTGAGCCAATCCTTTGTCCTTGATATTTTGAGGGATCCACTTTCATCATCCATGCCATGCCATTCATTGAGCTTCCTGAAATAATAGTCTTGGAATAGCATTAGCTCAATGAGCTATATGTTGTTATGAATTACCAAAAGCACCTAGGGATAGTTGCACTTTCAATCTCCCCCTTTTTGGTAATTGATTACAACATATAGATCAAAGCTTCGACAAATGATAATAAGATTGAAAAACATCATCGCTTTGAGAAGTATGTGATAAGCAAGAGCTCCCCCTAAATTTGTGCATAGTTTAAGATTTCCTTTGGACTGCAAATGCACAAGGAATTAGGCTCATGGGTTACTCTTCCATGTCACATACATCTTGGTGGAGCGCTCAAAATAATAAAGATTAAATACATGCACTCATCACCAAGCAAAGTGAATGATCATATACGGATAGGTAAGATAATAACATATAATCAAGCATAGGTGTAGCTTATGATCAAACACATGATCATCAATGTCTCACAGGTAATTGCATAGTATCTCAAGCAATCAAAAGCAAACAAGTTTAACCAAGAAAACAAGAGAGAACAAAAAACAACAAATCTCTCTCTTGAAGCCTATGACCTATACATTTTTCTCCCCCTTTGGCAACAAGTTACCAAAAAGTTCATAGAAAATGCATAGGACTATATCGTCTCTCAGGCTTGGTCTTCCGTTGGTGGTTTAGAGATGGCTCCTTGGACGAAGACTTCAGTTGATGTAGAGGGAGCTGGAGGAGTTGGTGCTGGAGCTGGTTACACTAGAGCTGTAGGAGCTATAACTGGTGCAGATGATGTGGCTCTTGTGTCTGTTACAGGCACTGCAGCTGACCTCTGAGCTCTAGGCACTCTAGCAAATGCATCTGTGGTTGTCTTGCCGTTCCTCTCCTGCATGTCATCCTGAAGCTGTTCCACAACTGACTGAATCTCAGTTACTTTGACATCAAGATCATAGAATTTTTGTTCCATGATCCTTTCCAGGCTCTCCTGGTTTTGAGTTAGGGTGGCCAACCCCTTCTCAATCCTCAATGTTGATGTATCAAGTAACCAAGCTGCTCCTGCTTGTTCTTCAAGAAATACTCAGATGCCTCCTCTTGAGTTGGCATCCTGGCAGCCTTGTACTTCCTTGCTTTCTCCTTCTTCTCTTGAGCTTGCACTGATGATGGTCCATTCTCATTCATGACAACTTGATTGTCCTCAAAGTCTGGATAGAAAGCAAAATTTTATTTATTCAACTGATATTTTCCTATGCCCATCTTTGAGTTAATCAACTGCTGAATCTGTGGGGCATATCCACAACTTCTCTTCTGATCTGCTGCAGTCCTCTTAATGGTTTCAACCATAAGGCTCATGACCTTGAATTTCTGGGGCACATCAAAAATGTGAAGTAAGTTAATTGCATGTCGTCTTATCATGTTGTGGTCACCAGATTTGGGCAAAAGAGTTTGCCTTAAGATCGAGTTGATCGTGGGCAGCCTTGACAGAAGAAAATGGACTGACCCAAACGAGAAAGTCTCAAGGGCTTTGTTTGGGATCTCTTTGTACATATGTGACATAGTATTATGTCCCATCTTCTTCTTGGCATATATATCCAAGTCATCTTCACTCTCCTTTGGGGCTTTGATCAGACTTGCCCATTCCTCAATGGTTGACTGGTATCTTGTTCCTTCAGACATCCAAACTATCCTGCCATCTGGATAGAAATGTGATGTGGAGTAGAATTTCATAATGAGTTCATCATTCCAGTTGGTGAGCTTCTGCCCAACAAAATCTGCAACTCCACAAGCAATAAAACTGTCTTGCACTCCCGGATAGTGTTCTTCATTTTCCTTCATGTAGGTCCAGTCAACCCACCTCATATCACACACTATGGGCTTCTTATCCAACAAGATTGTCTAATAGAAGTCCTGCTGCTCCTTGGTGTGGAAATTGTAATCTATAGCAGTCCTTCTCCTGGTGGCATATGGATCTGACTCTCTCCATAGCCTAAACCCTGAGTCTTTCATGATCTTCATGTTCTCAGCCACCAGATGAGCATCACTTTGGTCTGGAATCTTGGGTTTGAGCTTCCTTAAGATCTGCCCTTCTTCATCTTCCTCAGCAGCAACCTCAGGCATTGGGGCCTTGTTCTTCTCAGCTGCTGGTATACTCCTGGTATTTCTCTTTGGTGTAATCGTGGGCTTGGAGGCAGCTTTGGGTGCTTCTTTGGGCTTTGATGTTGCAGCCCCTGACTTTATAGCATCACCCATCAGCTTTTGTGCCTTTGGTGCTGGTGCAGCAACCTCTTCTTCCTCTTCCATCATGGAAGGTTGACCAACAACTCTGGCCATGGTCTTCTTGACCCTTTCCTTCCTTTTCTTTCCTTCTGCAGCTGGCTCTTCAGGCATTTCAGGTATTTGAGTTGATCCTCTGGCTTTGGACATTGGATGTCTTCTTGCTAGCATTTTGATCTTCATGCCTGGCTTTACTGCAGCTGAACTGAGCACCTTCTTGAGCACTACCTTCTTGGAGGTAGCCTCATCTTATGCTGCCACATAGTCCTCATCCTCAGAGTCTGAGGTTCTCTTCCTTCTAGCTCTTGTGGCTGCTTTGGGAAAATTTCTTGGAGTGGTTCTGCTCCCTTCATCTGAAGTACATGAGGGACTAGTGCCCTCACTCATGTGAATCTGCTCTGCTGACTTGTTCTGACTATCACTTTGGTCTGACATGCTGCAAATCACTCAGTGCTGACCCTGTGAATAGTTATAGATGAGACAGAGTGGATGAGCATCACAAAATGCAGAGATTTTTGAAAAAAGAATGATTCAAAAACATAGTTTTAGTTTCCACAGAAAGCATTTCGGATCTACCAATTTTCAAACTCGGTGATACCGAAGCAGTTTTGGAACCTAAACTAGTGAACTCGGTCAGACCGAGTCACAGTTCGCTGGCACCGAGTCTGCTAGGGTTTCACAAAGTTCTAAAATCGGTCACACCGATTTGTAATTCTCGGTCAGACCGAGACTTACTAGTGCAATCGCGTCAGCCAAATCGGTGGGACCGAGTTTTTCAACTCGGTGGGTCCGAGATGGTTTCGGCGGAAACCTAACCCTAATTTTTCGAATCACATCTATTCTAAGGATCGCATTGACTGGATAGGAGTGTCTCAATCGTGGCAAGATGCATTACGAACACAATGTGCTAAGAATCAGATGAGGAAAGCACTGTGATCGATTTCATACCCTAGTTCGGCGGTGAACTCGCTATGGCGGCAACAGCGAAGAAGAAATCCGTTGACGGCGGCGGAGACCAGCGACATGAGGCGGCTGGCGATGAAGTCGACGATCTATAGACCTAGTAGGCAGAGCGAGCTACGCGCGGGCGAAGGGGTATGGAGGAATTTCCAAATTTTTGCCCATGACTATATATAGCCCGACACTATCGGTGTGACCGAGTTGAACAACTCGGTGGCACCGAGATGCATATCTGTTAACAGTTACAGCAACTCGGTGTGACCGAAAAGTTCATATCGGTTTGCACCGATATTGAAAACCTAGATCGACTTAGTGATCTCAGTGGAACCGAAATGGAGGAATCGGTCAGACCGAGAATCACAAAGAAGTTTTGGCAGTTTAAGTCTCTGACGAATCGGGGACTCCGAGTGCTCCTCATACAGAGTGGTTCGAATCTGACTTGATCAAATTTTGTGATGTAGCATGAATAGAGTTTGAGACGAGATAAGCATAGATAGCTAGAGAAGGTTCTTAGGCATTCTTGTCCATCCACTTGCCCAAAGAAGAGGAAACCAATCAATCAAAACAATAAGTGGATGTCCTCGAATGAGAAAAATATGCAACTAGCATGCTCACACAATAAAGTGACAAATGAAATATGTGGCAAAGCATGCACAACCAAATCTAGCATCTATCAAACAATTGGCGATGACTAGGTCATCTATATATGAGTATATTGACTTAGGAGTCAAATGAGAACATTTGATCATAGGTCATACTCATCATTTAAGCTCAAGTGGGGTTACCACTTTTACATAATGCATTGATGTGTTCACACCATTAGAGTTGCTTTGACTCAATTCTTAGAGTTAAGCTCCCCCTAGATGTGAGATCCCCCCTTGGAGGGATGAACTAACCTTGGGTTTTGTCGATGATGACTTCATGTAGGTGTTGAAGATGTGGATGCTCAATGTTGATGTAGATCTTTTGGAGCAATCCTTTGGAGTGAGTTGCACTTTCAATAGCTACACGGGTTAGTCCCACAAGGAACAAAACAAGAATATCCATAGACATAGAGTGATGCAAACATAATATGATGTCCATGAAATCATTTGGTTACCTTGTCCCTTGCCTTACCAACATGAGGGTTTGTGACTCCTTGAACTAGTGCAAGATGTGGAAGTTGATTGCACTTGCTCTTGCCATAAAGATATGAGTGAAGAATGTTGGCGGAGTCACCCTAAAGAACTCTCTAGTTCTTCTTCTTCGGGATCCACATCATCTTGATGGGAATCCTTGGAGTTGTGGTTGTACTTGATGAAGTAGAACTTGACGTAGTCTTAGGAACCCACTTGACCAAGGCCTTAGGTGCTTCTTCAAATGTATCAATCTCATCTTGAAGCTTGTCCTTGCCTTTATGGTCTTGTGGTGGAACATCAACTTGAGCTTGTGTTCCCTTGAAAGAAGTAGGATCATACTTCTCTTGTTGAGGAACAAACTTCGTCTCGGGGTATTCATCTTCTTCCCACTCAACTCCATTGGCATTGAACTTTCGTTCAAAACCAACACCTTGATTCTTCCGGTGCCTTCCTTGCTTGCTTAAATTTCCTCGAATTGCTTACTCCCGGCAAGACTCTTGTATACACCTTTCTCTATAATTCCCTTCAATAAGCTATTTTCTTGCTCAAGTGTAACTTGGCTAAGAGAATCATTAGTGGAATCAAGAGAACTACTAGAAGCAACAATATTGGATTTGGCATTGTTATTGCTACTAGAGGAAGAATCTTTCTTGTTCTTGTTACTAGACTTGACCTGAGGCATGTAAGTAGATAAGAGTAAACGCTTGGCAATATAAGAAGAACTTTTCTTGCGAAGATCATCATTGATTGCCTTTAAGAACTCATGCTCTTGCTCAATATTGAGCTTTTCAAAGCGTAACTTCTCATGAGCTCTTAAAAGTTCTCCATGATTCTCGAAGATAGTTTCATGAGCTAACTTAAGAGTGTTTAGTTCTTTAGTTAGAAGCTCAATCTTCTCCTTATCATTGTCATTCGTTTTATCTTGTTTAGCATGATTAATTGACGTTCCATCATAGTATTCATCACTAGAGTTGTCAATAAGTAAATCATCATCACCTAGCAAGTCATCTTCATCACTATTGAAATCAACATACTCGGGATGTGTTACCTTTGGACCTTTGGCCATGAAGCATCTTCCAATTCCTTCATTTGGTGAGTCAAATATGTCGTAGGAGTTGGTTGACACAAGTGCTAGACCGGCAACACCTTCATCTTGAGTATGTTCGGAGTCGGAGTGATAGCTTCTCTCGGAGTATGTTGAGAGTCGGAACCGGATACCCATTCACCAACATGAGCTTGATGTCTTCATTTTGTGTAGCTCTTTGATGACTTGTCCTTCCTTTCCGAATCTTTTCTTCTACGTGAGGGTATTCGTTCATAACGATCATCTCTACTCCTTCTCTCTCTTGGTGGTGATTCTTCTCTTCTACTTCTTCTTTGGAGAATCTTATCTTCTTTTGTAGGGTGCTGTACACTCATTGGAATAGTGTCCGGGTCTCCCACAATTGTAGCAGTTGCGCTCTCGACTGGAAGATCTTTTGTCATTGTAGGACCTTGACTTAGATCTTCTTTCTTTGCTTCTACTCTTGTAGAATTTGTTGAAATCTTCACCATTAAGCTCAATTCTTCATTGAAGGTTTGTTTATCACTTGATGATGTAGGAGCTTCACATGAGGCTTTGTAAGCACCACTTGACTTGTTGTGAAGTTCCTCCTTATCCTTGAGTGACATCTCATGAGCAACAATTCTACCAATGACCTCTGTTGGCTGGAGATTATTTGTAATTGGGCATCATTTGAATCAATGTGCACACAGTATCATATTTTCCATCCAATGCTCTTAGGATTTTCACTCCCTAAGCCGGCAATCTCATTTGTGATAAGAGCAAGCCTAGACTACATTTCAGCGACACCTTCACCATCCTTCATTTTGAACTTGTCAAGCTGACTTTGGAGCACATCCAACTCGGATTCCTTGACGGAGTCGGTATCTTCATGCATATCAATCATAGTGTCCCAAATTTCCTTTGCATTCTCAAGACGACTGATTTTGTTGAATTCTTCGGGGCACAATCCGTTGAAGATGATATCACAAGCTTGAGCATTGTATTGCAGCATCTTCAATTCTTCCGCATTAGCTTCACGGTTCGGCTCTCTCCCATCAAAGAATTCACCTTGCAATCCAATACAAATAATAGGCCAAACGGCGGGGTTATGTCCGAGAATATGCATTTTCATCTTATGCTTCCAACTAGCAAAATTAGTTCCATCAAAGTAAGGACCTCTACGGTGATAATTTCCCTCGCTAGACGCCATACTCTCCTAGGTTGTGAAACCAAGGCTATGACCACAAAAAGCTATGGAAATCGAAGCAAATGGAGACCAAGGCTCTGATACCACTTGTAGGACCTTGAAGTATGTCTAGAGGGGGGGTGATCAGACTACTTGACCAATTAGAAACTCCTTGGTTCAACTCCACAATCTTTGTCGGAGGCTCCCAAGTGACGCCCAGCCAATCTAGGAGACACCACTCTCCAAGAAGTAACAAATGGTGCGTTGATGATGAACTCCTTGCTCTTGTGCTTCAAATGATAGTCTCCCCAACACTCAACTCTCTCTCAAAGGATTTGGATCTGGTGGGAACAAGATATGAGTGGAAAGCAACTTGGGGAAGGCTAGAGATCAAGATTCGTATGGTAGGAATGGAATATCTCGGTCTCAACACATGAGTAGGTGGTTCTCTCTCAGAACAGGTAAGTTGGAAGTGTAGGTTTGTTCTGATGGCTCTCTCCACGAATGAAGAGGAGGTGGAGGGGTATATATAGCCTCCACACAAAATCTAACCGTGACACACAATTTACCAATCTCGGCGGGACCGAATCAACAAACTCGGTCAGACCGATTTAGTAAACCTAGTGACCGTTAGGATTTTTCGGTGGGACCGAAATGCAACTCGGTAGGACCGATATGGTTAGGGTTAGGGCATAATGTAATCTCGGTGAGACCGATTACACAAACTCGGTAAGACCAATTTTGGTAATTAGCTAACCAAAGAGTTGGTCAGGTAAACTCGGTGGGACCGATTTGCTCTTTTCAGTGAGACTGAAATGTTACAAAAGGGAAACAGAGAGTTTACATTGCAATCTCGGTGGGACCGATCGCACACTTTGGTTAGACCGAAACGTTACAAAGGGAAACAGAGAGATTACAATCCCATCTTGGTGAGACCGAGATCCCTATCGGTGAGACCGGTATGCCTAGGGTTTGTGGTAGTGGCTATGACATTTGAACTCGGTGGCGCCGGATAGAAAGAATCGGTGTGACCGATTTTGGATTTAGGTTTAGGTCAAATGACGATGTGAGAAAGTAGTTGAGGGTATTTGGAGTATCACTAAGCACATGAAGCAAGAGGCTCATTAAGCAACACCTCATCCCTCCTTGATAGTATTGGCTTTTCCTATAGACTCAATGTGATCTTGGATCACTGGAATATAAAATGTAGAGTCTTGAGCTTTTGAGCTTGAGCCAATCCTTTGTCCTTGATATTTCGAGGGATCCAATTTCATCATCCATGCCATGCTATTCATTGAGCTTCCTGAAATAATAGTCTTGGAATAGAATTAGCTCAATGAGCTATATGTTGTTATGAATTACCAAAACCACCTAGGGATAGTTGCACTTTCAAGGTGGACGACGGCGAGGATAAGGAAGGGGAAGACGCGGAGCGGGGGAAGACGCGACAGTGGATGCCCACACGGAGGAGTATGAGGGTTCACTTGTTCGGCTGTGGTGTGAGGCTGCCGTCGCCGCAGGGCCTGGCTAGCGGTGGGAGTAGTAGGGGACAATGAGGCCTCAACGGCAGCATAGCCAGCCACTGGAGGCAGGAGCAAGCGGTCTCGCCGGCGCTGGTTTGGGCGGCTAGTGCAAGAAGAGCAGCGATTGAAGAAGCAGTAGGACGTTCGATTCAAATTGAACGGTTACTGCTGCTAGAATCGTTTGTTGACTAAGTTGATAGGCCCTGCGTACGCGTCAACTTAGTAGGCCCACAGGTCAGCCTCCCAACCGGTGCGCCCCAGATGTCAATGGGAGGAATCATTTTTTTTCACCTAATAAGGAGGCGGTTGATTGCATGCGGCCAGGCCAGCAGAGGGAGTAGGGTGGGCCAGGGAAGCCTGTGCGGCATCACAGCAGGCCACAAGAGGAGGGAGCAGGCAGTCCCGCCAACGCTAGTTTTGGCGGCTGGAACAGGAAGATCAGAGATTGAAGAAGCACGTCGGCCGTTGGATGGACATCCAACAGTCACTGCTGCTAGAATTGTTTGTTCACTCGCAAAGCCTTGCGTAAACAAGTCAGCCTCGAAATCTGTGGCGTGTACAACCCATTTGCTATTATTTTTGTAATTTTTACTCATTTTCTAATTCGTATGGAATTTATTGCATCCCGTTTTCCATTTTTAGAATTGCTGGGCATTTTCTGGTCAGTACCAGGGTCAAAAAATTAACTAAATATGTGGGAAATTTTGAATATTCGCAAATTTTTGCTGGGGAACGAAATATTCTTAATCCAAAAATTAATAGCCATACTAAAACAAATTTAAAAATAAATTAGTACTATGTCATGTTAAATCCAATGAAATACATATAAGATATCAGTGAAAAACAAAAATAAAAAAAGAATCTAATGTCCCATTTGCTATAATTTTTTTGCAATTTTCAATCCCTTTTGATATTACTTTTAATAGACACTGACCATACTCTTTGGCCAGGCCGGAATGCATCCCTCCTCGTCTTGAAAGATTTGCAGCCCAGTAATTCAGAGAAAACAAATTGGCCTAGCTTGGGTATTCTTCAAAAAGAAATACTGGGCTACCTATTTTCCCAAAGAACTGGTGCATGAGCATTTAGCTTTATTTATTTATTTACTTATTTATATTTAGGGGACCATGAGCATGTACCTGGGCCGGATTCATGCGAGACCCTCCCTTCCAGTTAATTATGGGCTTCTCTATTGGGCCTTCATCAGTGGGCTACATGTTATCAACAAGTGGAAAATGTGTTCCGTACGAAAAATAGTATGCGCTACATACAGTATGGGGCCCTAAAGGATCGAACCGTGCAACGACTTCCAAAACATTGTGTTTGTCGTTCTAAAAACACATTTATTCAACCAATAGACGAAATGTACTACTGGTTGTACATTGAAAACAGCAGCAGCAGCAACCAGGGCTGGGTGTGCAACAGAAGCAGTAAGCAGGCCAGAAAAGTGAAGACGCAACTCTCTCTTCAAAACCAAACATTAGCCATCATTACAAAAGGGCTACCAAAAAAGAACAAGTGTATGCATCAAACTAAATAAAGATCATACTACACCAAGTGTACGCATCTAACTAACTCACTCAGTTAGATGCTACTATTTATTAAGCGGTGGAGATTGGCTGATGGCTTGAACCAGATGGGTGACTGACGGGGGAAACTCCAGCCAGCAGGTCGAAGTCTGATACTTGCGACCCTCTCTCCTACTTTGGGTTGCAGAGCGTGGCGACACATATCAGGGTATGGTGCATGCAAAGAAGCATGGTACACTGTGTACACATAGTTTTGCGTGATGAACGAAGCCATGCTGCCATCATTATCCTTGCCGTCAGTTATCTCCTGGCTAATCGGATAATTTAGTCTGACAAACAGAGAGCGTGTACCAAGGCTACTTACCAACCTCCAGTCAAAAATTCTTGAAGGCCAGAGAAGTTGGGATCCTGCTCAAAGACCTTGCAGTGACTGTGATTGTATTCTGCGAACCAACACGTCCGGTACGTGCGAACGATCATCAATCGTTCGCCGTCGTCTGATCGAGCCAGGAACCACCTGCAACTGCCATACCACTTTTCTTTGAAAGGTTCTGCTATTAGGAAGGGTAGGGACACCAGGCGTCCTACAACATCATATCAAGTTGGATTCAAATAAAAAAGGGCTCTTGATTTAGTCAATCTTAAGAACGGCATGTTATGAGCATGAATATTTTTTCAGTAAATGTTGACAGTAATATAAGCAAGCCATCATGATATCATAGGAAAGTAACATACTATTATAACAGCCGATTGTAGCGATGACTAGAGTAGGCCAGCAATACGTCCAGCCATAGAAGGAGTCGACAGCGTAAATGAAGCCCTTGTGTTCAACGGCATCAGAGAACCATGGAGGATGTATGATCCTGTGATGGACGTGCAGATTTATCCACTTACCGCAGTGACCTGTGAGATAGGCGAGACCGCGATTGAAGAATGCAATTAGCCTGAAGTCTTTATAATTCGCAGATCTTGTGGGCACTTGGCAGATTACAACCTTGAGAAAATCAAACTTGGTATCATGTTGGCTACTATAAGATTCTGAGTATTCTGGGCCGCGGTGCCAAAGCAATGCAGTGTTAATCGAAAGAAGGGGGATCAATCGCCGGGTGTAGACCTCCACCAGCATCCAGCTTCTGCGACCGTCGACGAGCACCATCAAAAACGTGTTCATGTCGACCCAGTACATACCGTTAACGTAGTTGAGGGTGACGGGGATTGGATCACAGTCAAGGGGGTTGATGCTCACCACCCTACAATCGTTATGCTGCGTGACACGCCGTTTCTGAAGATCAGGCGGCATCAGCAAGCAAGGAGCTGGCATAAAAAGCTCCGGTCTGAGGGCTTTGAGTAAACGGTATAGCCCCGATGAGCACGCGGCGAGCGGCATGGTACTGAGATTGTCCACACACGAAACAATGAGCTCGATTACCTCTGGGGGAGCGAATTCCAGCCACTCTTTCGGCGGACCCTACTCGGTTTTGCCATTGTTAGTGCTTGGGCTTCATACAAGGGGGGAGGCGCCTTAGCGGGGATGCAAGATTGGACGAGATTATGTGTGGACAAAGATGGAGAAGCGAATATGTGCTGCGGGAAGTGGACAAGTGATGATGACTACAACATGCCACTTGACTTACGAGACACATACCAGGAGCGTAGGGTCATATCGATGCCAGACAACTTGCTTGTGTGATCACAGTACTGGTACTCACTACAGTACCTACTACAGTACTATGCCCTAACTTGCTTGAGTAGAGTAGTAGAGTAGGACTCTGCTCTACTACTAGCACCGGAGGAGTTGTATATTCTAATCTAAAATAGTTATAAACTTCAATGCCCGAGCGTGGAACGACTACGAACCTTGCTCAAAGACTGTGTCTACGTGGTGTTTGGAATTATATGCAAAAAAATAGCACGATGCCCGTGCATTGCACGGCACACCATCATCACCAACTCAGTTTTTTCTCTGCTCGTACTCCTATAAATGACTCATTTGGTGATGATGCAGGTGAGGAGGCGTGTTCAGCCGGGCATGCAGCGGACGACACAGTACTATTCGATTTGTTATAAAAAAACAAAGAAGAGTAGTAGAGATAGAGACTTAGGGAGGAGCACGAGGTTGTGGGAGATAAGGATGAACGAGGCAAGTCCTTATCTATAAATGTGGAGAGAGGTGCGGGTATCTTTTGTAAAATAGTCTTAGTTGGCTTTCTACTGTCACATATAGATCGTATGGTCTATATTACAAGATGGCAGGCATAACATCATCACCAACTCGGTTTTCTATGAGAGTAGGTAGATATAGATAGATAGAGACTAGGGAGTACTAGTAAGAACACCATCTACTGCTTCGTGTGCTACTCCTGCGCTCCATTTGGCAGCCACAACATCTCCTACAGCCACTCTCCCATGCGCTCCATTCTGCGGGCGATGTTCAAATTTGGGGAGCGCACTCTCGTGACTGCTAGCAGCCACGACTTCACCGACGATGACTTCTTCCCCGACCTTGGCAACCTCTTCCTCAATGACATGGGCGACAACCTCAACGCCAACGGTGCTTCTCACATTGCACCGTATGTATTTTTGTCCTTCCTGTTCGAAATCATGGTAGAATTCATATTTCTACTCTGTATCCTACTACTATGATAGTCCACATGATTAGTTTCATCTCTGTTATAGCCGTCATGATTTATTTTGTGCTTATTCGGATTAAATCTCGCAGTAACTTCCTCATATATTCAACTGGCGCAACGTCCCCTATAGCCACGCTGTTTCATGGACGGCCTGGTCGATGCCTCCAAGGAGCCCTTCGTCTACTGCTATGAGTGCCCGATGCGGTTTTGGGGCTCGGCGGCGGACATGGTGCATCACCTCACGGATGTGTGCAGCGGTCACTACTGGCCCTTGGCAGAGAACATCAAGTACGAGATGTGCTACCCGTTCACCATGCTGGAGTCGCTGGAGGATCACCGCTGCCTGCTAGTCTCGGAGGAGGACGACAGCGCAGGCCGCCGCCCCGTCTCTGTAGTGTGCGTCAGGGGCGACGCCGCTGACGCTAACACTGACACGAGCGAGATGTACGGGTGCGTGGTCACTATTACTACCCCTCCGGGTCACGTGGGCAGCGAGACTGGCCTCATCGGACGGAATTGGACTCTGCGGAGCTGGGACTTTCCCGCCGATGTGGACTTGGAAAACCCATGGCATCCTTTACCCGTCGACGCGGTGCACGGGGTCTCCAAGGAGGTTCACCTGGACATACGCATTATCAAGTTAAATGTTGATCATTAGTCTTCGCTCAATATAATCCGGTGTCTAAGCATGTGGAGACTTCCATGCAGGATCTTGCTCAATTGGAGTATCGCGCATGAATAAAAGTGTATCAGTTTATGGTTTAGTCTAGAATCTTCCATGTATGAATTTTTACTACAGTACTGGTGAAAGACTTATGATGAACCATTTCTTACATCTCCTCTTCCCCCTTGCAAGTCATCCTGATTTAATCCCTCCGTCTAGGTGTATAAGGGCATGGTTAATATTACTTAATAGTATAGCCAACTGTAGACTATAAGAAAGTGCCATGTCATCTTTAGCCAACATGTATAACAATCGATACTCAAAAACTAATTCTTAAAGATCATTTCTTGCAAAGCACAATTAGTGTTATTTCTTCACAAGTTTTGGATGCCGGTTCAACAGTTGAACACTTTTGTTTGCAAAAGATACCTTTTTATCTATTTCACCCGGATGTTTGTGAGCTCTAGAGATGAAATAATATCCGAAGAAACCTATCGATATTCGTTACACATGAGATGACCCCCACATCCTTTGTCAAAATAAACAACTCCCCGATAAATGCATTTCACTCTTCGGTGCAACGCACGGGCACCTTACTACTATAGATTAGTACGACCAAAAATTGAACTAACATTATATATAGTACGATAAATGCTGATGCATGTCAACTAAAATTATATCATTCAAAACTATGTTCAAATACAAATCCAACAATATAGTTTTTGTTGACATGCACTAACATTTTGTCAGTTAAATCTTCAGTCAAATTCAATGATGGACTAATAAACCACGACCAATGTAGTACAATTGTAGAGGGCGGCGATGCACTGGAGTCTCACCCCGCTTGTGGTGCGGCAGTAAAGCCGTCATATCACAAAACTGAACCAATGCCAGTAATAAGTGGCATGGTAAAATAAACAGGCAAGCAACCATCACATCCCTTCGTCTTTTTTGCATTTCATCTCTCTGCATTTACTTTCTCCAGTTCATCTCGCACACTCGATCCCTGGCTACTACTCCTAGTATCCCTAGCTACTACTCCTAGGGCCAGTTCTTTTTGCGGCTTAAAAAATAAGTCGTCTCTTCCCCAGCTTTTCCGATAATACTTGTCACAGTGGAGAGTAACATTAAGCCGCCTCACTCATTTATTTGGGCTTCTAAACTACTAGTACTCCCTTCATTTTTATATACAAGGTCACAAACTCAAATTACAGGTACCGAGATAAGAAGCTATGTGTGCTTTACAAGTCAATTTATTTTCTCGTTTACCGGGTTAATTAATAGGGTGCATGCACATTAGAAGAAATTGAGTGGCCGTGAGAGAGGAAGTACTAGATGAGTTTTTCATTATCATCCACTACATGCATGCTAATAATTAAGCCATGGGTTACTAGTACGAGGAAACATCATTAATATTTGTCTCGATTACTGTTGGTGGCCTTGTATAGATGAAAAATGTATTTTTTATAGTGGCCTTGTATACAAAAATGGAGGGAGTATCTCTGTCCTGGTTTATTCGTCACCATTGTAATTTGTGGTAAATTTTGAACAAAGATTTAACTGATGAAATGTTAGTGCATGTGACATCACAAACATTTCATTAGTTAAATTTCTGATCAAAATTTGACACAGATTACAATGGGGACCAATAAACCAGGACGGAGCTAGTAGTAAAGGGATTACACTACTAATCTAGAAGCCTAAAAGAACTGGCCCCTGGTACACCTACTAGTAGTACTAGTACTCAAGTTGGAATTAAAATTGCACGGCACAACTTGTTAGGCAAAAAATTCGATACAGGGTGTAGGAAGCGGTTTGAGAATTTGCATGCCTTTCCGACCTGTGAGATACTCCTTACAAAGTACGACAGAGAAATAACCACAGAGAAGGAAGCTAAAAGTAAACAATCAAATGAGCATTTTTTTCATTTCTTTTGCGTTGAATCGTTTGACAAGTTTGACTAGTGTTGTTTTTCTACTTTTAGAAAAACCGCATCGTAATGTTAAAACGTGCATTTGCCCGTACATAAGTAATAGTAGCACTCCATCCGTCTAGGTGTATAAAGTCTTCCCTCCTACTTGGTCACGGTGCACAACCAAAGATGACTTATTCACCTGGACGGAGGGAGTAGCACAGTCTGCAAGCATATATAGAGAGCGACGTGCAGTACTAAAGTTTGTGCTGTATGCACCTACTTACAAAATGGGTACGGATACACAAGGTTTCCAAACATTCCCTCTTACATAATTATTAAGGACGCTAATAATTCCCGAATGTTCGGGATTTATCATTTGCGTCCCAAAACTAATGAGATCACCTTACGAAACTAAATTATACTCCCTACTAAAAGCCACGGCGCTCGCAGGAGCGATTGCGACGTGCCACGAGTGCCCTGGTGCGCAGCCGTTTCCCAGCGCACCGACACAACGCCTCTTCCTCAGCCTCGCAACTCGCGAGGTGCTGATTGGCGGCTTGCCGGCGGGCGAGCGCGATCTCACCGGTGTGGTGATCCGGCGCCAGCAGGTACTCCTCCTCGCTGGAAGCGTGCACCCAGTCCATGTACCGCCAAGCGTAGATGAGGCGCTTGGGCCCGACTGCACTCAGGGCTTTGGCATGGGCGTCCTGTACCACCCTCACGGCCCTTGCACGAGGCTTCTGCCAAAGAGCCAACTGCCTGACTCTCTCGGACGTGACATAGAGCTGCCAGGCAGCTTGCCCTGCGGCGTGCTTCTCTTCCTCGGCCTTCTTCTCCGCCTCTATTTTGGCGTGCTCTGCCGGCAGCAAAGCCTCCCACATGGCGACATCCATTTCTTTCCAAATCACCTCA
>NC_041385.1:298382659-298502416 GCF_002162155.2 Triticum dicoccoides | reverse complement strand
GGCACAGCGTTCTCCATGTAGCGGGGAGCCGATGCGCGTGCTAGCGAGATTGGGATCGCCAATGCATCCACCTCGACGCGTCGCGGGGAGGAGTGGAACACCGACGCATCCTCCTTGACTAGTGGCGGCGAGGAACGGAACGGCGACGTGTGGCCGTTCGGGCGGTGCAGCGAGGGGCGCTTAGGGCTTGGGAGGGGCGATGCCATTGTGGTCGACGTGAGAGGAGGGGGAGGAGATAGCGATGAACGTGAGAATTCTTCCGAATACCGTGGGAGGCGCAGTATTTATAGCGAGCAATGGAACACCTACGTAAGATATGGACTGAGTTGCACTGACTTAACTGCAGGTCCAGTTGCATCACTGACATGTGGGCCAGGCCCTTGTTGGGCCCATATGTCAGTGACCCAATGCACCTGCAGTTATGTAACTGAAGCAGCGTCCCGGAAGATATGTTGCGTGATTAACATAACAGCTACGCGGGCATATTTGTTGGAGTAAATTACGGGGGAGGGAAGGGGTGGAAATATTGCTGGTCACAATGGATTGGATGAGCGTGGGGGGAGGAGAGTCATGCATGCAGATTTTTTTCACACGGGGTGGAGTGGTGGGACCGCCAGAGGGAGAAGGAGAATTTGGCAGGCATATTGTTTCCACACATGGAGAGGAAAATATTTGGAGACGAACGGGCTTCCAGCAGGTATAGGGAATGGTGCATAATAAGTCATCTTGCATGCCCGGCTAGGTACAGTCTCAAGTCATTAAAAACATACACGCGCCACACATGTTCATATTTCAAGGTGCACTAAATTATTGCATGCGATGATTAAGGCTGGCCATAATGGTGGTATCTTACCTGGTATCATGCACATAGGAATAGCAAACATGCTGATGTGGAAAAGAATTAAAGAAGAGAGGGGGGTTAGAGTAACTAGTGTTCATGCATGCATTGGTAAACACATTTTTTTGTGAAGAACGACAACATTAGTTGAGTACTTTTGCAGACTTCAAAAACTATTCCACCGCCTCTACTATCTTGCTAAGAGTAGGTGAAATTTTTGAATCGAACCCTTTAAACTAGAAGGGAGGTAGTAGTACTCTAATAGCTAACCTTGTTGTGATGACAAGATAGGACATGGCACGCACCTGGATGGAGGAACTAGTCTGCATTGTGCATTTAAGTTTTGTGTGAAGTCAATGTAACTCTACTTTCACTAGACTTATAGAAAAATGTACTCCCTCCGTCTAGGTGAGTAAGTCATCTTAGGTTGTGCACCGTGACCAAGGAGGAGGGGAAAACGAGAGACCTTAATGTTTATTTGCTAATTAATAGCATTGCATGCAATGAAGTAACCACTGCATGTCGTGTTTGGTACTCTCAAGTCATTAAAATCATGCACACCCTTTATCTCTTTATTGGTTTATATGTCAAGAAACAAGAAATGAGGTAGAAGTTAATGCACCGTGCCTAAGTATTTTGGGATTATTTGGTTTTCGTAAGATGACTTACACACCTAGACAGAGGGAGTATCAACATTCACAATGTCAAATCAATACTTTCACACTCATTATAAAACATAGTTCTTATACTCATTATAATCAGTATTTTAGGTATTGATATTTTTAGTGTAAATTTGGTCAAACACTTTGCAAATGGTTGACGGGAGTAAAAAGGACCAGAGGGAGTATCATGCATGCGGAGTAGGCAAAAAATAATTGCTCATTTATAGTCGGTCGAAGTCTCAAAGGGCGCCACCGTGCAAGGGAGGCGAAGGTCGTGGGAGGCGCGACGGTTGACGGAATTAAGTGAAGTGACATCCACGTGCTGGCATGGCATGCGAACAGGCAGAAGCTATACAGTCGGGCCTACGATATGGGTCTAGTAGACATGACATCTAGTGGGTCCCGCATAGTTCTCGAGAACTCTTTGGGGGCTTGCAGCCGTTTATCCACCGGGCAAGCCAGCAACCCCACGTTGTTCGCATGCCCTACTCATCCCCGTCTTCTACCTTACAATAGTCCGCTCCCAGTCGTCCCGTCCTTTCACACTAGTTCGTTCCCAGTTTTTTTTGCGGGGTACAACAGTTCAACTTCTCCTGACCCTCCTCCAAAATACATGGCCTCCCAAATCTTCATGGTCGCCGCTGACTACCAGGTTAGAGCCATCAGCGGCGATGAGATCATCATCATCTACACACGTGGATCCGCGACGGTGAAAGCATGGCTTGCTCGCTTCCTACGCATGTTCAACAATTCAACGGATGAGTGGGTCCCTGGGCTAGATGTTGAGTACACCACAGTCCTGGGACGAGAGAAGGATCTAAAGGACGAAGAGAGGAAGAAGCCCGCCGTGATCCAGGTTTTCATACATAACGTTTGCTTGGTCTACCACATATGCCATGCCGATGTTGAGTGCCAGGATTTTAAGAACTTCCTCTAGGACAAAAGAGTGAAAATCGTTACTATAGACTTTAAGAACGACAGGGATGTGCTGCGTCGGATAGGTCTTGTTGTAGGACAGCCCTTCGATCTCCAGAAGGCAAGCCTAGTGTCCTCCTCTCAACCTTCAATGCTGACCCTGGCAGCAGCCATGATTGATCCTTTGTATGCTAAACTGAAGAAACCTCATCACGAGTTTCATCATGCATGAGAGTCGAAGACATTAGATGAAGATCACATCCTGTACGCAACAATGGATGCCTACCTTTGTTTAAATATCTACAAGGGTTGGATCAAGAAGCAGAGCCAGTGTTCGGTTCAAGCAAAGAAGCGTCAGCGAAGAGGAAGAGGAAGAGGGACGAGGACGAAGTCGAGGACGTGGACTCGGACACTGAGTATGTGGCAGTGTCGTCGCTCATGCTGGTTCTACTGCAGTGTCAAGCGGACTAGTTGCTTAGTTTATTTGCAAGGGTGTGTTGTGCTGAGGCCCCGGCAGAACTATGTTTATGTTCTTTCTCGTTATTTGAACTCTTTAGTACGTACAGTACTACTAGTACTATGTCTTACTACTGTTCTTCTTAAAGTTGGTACTACTGCTCGTATCTTCGGGTTCCTACTGTACATAATACGTTCGTACTAGTAGTATAATTTGGGTCAGTCGATTTGTGAAAGAAGTTCGATGGAGCAAAGGAAGAAGACGACAGAAGAGGTGGAAGAAGCCCTTCTAGCCATCCACATTGCATCAAACGGCTCACAAGAGTCGACTGACCCAAATTGCTCTTTCAGATTGCAGGATCCACGTGGCATTCAAGGTCTCTAAGGTAGATTCCGCGTCTGCACCCTGTTTGCGGGCTCGACGTGCGCACGACCGGCTTCCGCCGTGACAGCCACCATGCGTGCCTCCTCCCCGCGGGCTGAGACGGCAATGACACGCTAGTTCCTCCTCGCCGGCGTGCTAGAGCAGACGCTCATCCTCCTCGTTGTACGTTGCGTGCATAGACGCGGCTCCACCAGCTGCTCGCGTGCTTGGCAGTGCAGCAGCATTGTGAGGAGGGACTGCAGACAACGTGGGCGGGCGAGCCTTCAGCTTCATGGCACAGGGATGGCGGCGACACTGTGATGATGGGCGAGAAATTGTTGGACAGAGCAGGCGGCTGCCGGCATGCGCAATGGCAGAGGAGGCATATTGATGAGTGCGTGTGTGGGGGCTTACTTTAGTTTTATATAAGGTTGGTCAAACTTAAAAGAAAACCGTTCTAGTACACGTAAACATTAGACATAGGCAGCGCTTTAATTAGTTAGTACCAAAGCCACGATAGGGAATCCTGTGCAAGCACGTGAACCGCGGCCACGGTCGATCGAACGGTGCACCACCGTGTCGTGCTTGAAGGACATCCACCGAACCTTTTTGTGTGTGTGAAAACAATCCCCGAATATTACTCAACTTTTTTTCCTGGAAAAGTTCTTGACGCTTCAATATTTCCATATATTTGAATTTAGCTCCAGTTCGTGTTTATTTGGATTTGGACGTTTTAGGTGCGTCCTAGTTTTTTTTAATACTGATTTTGTGTGTGTGACTGAGAGAGAACGTGTGTATGTGTCCATATGTTTGTTATGGTGGAAGGGCAATGTGGACACGGTGTGCGTGTGATACAGACATAGAGAGGTGTGAATGTCCAAATGATTTTGCAGGTCTTCTAGTTTACTTGTGTGTGTGTGTGTGTGGAAGAGAGAGAGAGAGAAAGAGAGAGAGAGAGAGGAGCATCCGTAACACAACAACCATCTCTCTCGATTCGTCCGTCCCTGGCACGATCGCATGCAACACATGCATCTACGCGCACATTTTGACACCCTCACCCGACCCCTGCCCAACTCAAGGCCCGCACAATCTCTTCATGAATACCCATTTCTCTCCTTAGGTTTGTTTTCTCTCAATATCTGACACACACACACACAGACACACACACACATACACACACAGACGCACATAGCATAACACACACACACACATCCTCCCCCGAGCACACAATTCATCCCCATCCAAGGTTATACGGCGACCACTCTCGCTTGTGCTTCTTTGCACCCCAACATGAACAACACCTCAATCTTCAAAGAGGGCATCGAGCAGATCGAAGATGGAGACCACACCGTGCTAGAGAATGCGGGGCCATTTGGAAGCAGGGTGATGTGACGATGGCTGACTGACACCTCCCCCCACCCTTTCTCTCTCTCTCTCTCTCGCACAAAATTACCAATCCCTCTCTCCCCAGCACAAAATTATCAATCCCTCAGCCCACGAGATCCTTCCCCTCTCGTCCATGTTTTTCCTGCTCTCTCATGAAACATGTTATCTCTTCTCCTTCCACGTATACAGAATCCGGATGCATACGCATCTCATGTATATTACATGTCTCCATCTTTCTCACAGACCTAACTTCTTCCTCTCTCTTTCTCTCTCTATCTCTCTCTCTCTATCTCGTTAGGTTTTTCTCCTTCTCTCTCGTCCACATACATACAATCTTTCCCGCCCTATCTGCTCCATCTTCAAAAGCTCTCTCTGCATGTTTCATTCACACATTGGGATATGTCAAAATGTTTCTTTTATAATGGCTGATGTAGAGTTATGGTTGGTTTTGTTGCATCCTACAAAGTAATAACTATGAAATGCATTTAGATTCTCATTTGACTGGGATTATGTAAGTTTGAGCATGTTGTGAAGTACTATAGACCTTGTATACATCTCGGGATTCGACAATGATTGTAACTATTGAATTGCATAGACCATTACATTTGAAGTCAATATCCTAATATATTTATTTCGCAATTTCAACAAATGATAAGTTCACTACAAACTAAGAAAACAAATGTGTACTCCCTCCGTTTTTATTTAAGTTCGCGTATTAGCATTGGTCAAAGTCAAGTTTTGCAAACTCTCAAAAGGCTTATAACAAAAAATATTAACATATACAATAACAAATAAATACCATTAGATTCATTATTGAATGTACTTTCATATCATACATATTTGTTATGGTAAATGTTTATATTTTTCTATCAACTTGGTCAAACTTTAGGAAGTTTTACTTCGGTCAAACCTAATATGCAGAGTTTACTACTACTACTCGCTAGTTGCTTAGCCGAATCACTCAACACACCACACGGGGAGTTCAGTGTCACAAAATTTTGAGGTCGGCGGGAAAATCTCCCGCGACCCTGATTCGAGCAGTGGGAAGTTACCATCATAGCCTTCGGAACAGGACTACGGATGACGCTTGGGAGGGGGCTGTTTTCGTAACTTCAGGTTCACCCTACCCAGCCAACCCCACCCCGGCACCCAGAGTAGTAGTACACCTGAATACTCCCCATTTTCTATCCCCACCGCAAAATAGACTTCTCAATAGCACCGCAGCCTTCGTGCTCCTCCCCTTTACATCGGCGCACTCGTCCACCGCAGCGCATCTGCCTCATCGATGATGTCGTACGCCGCACTGGAGCCGGTCCACCATCGTCGTCGTACATGGAGCCTCTTCCCCGACATCGTCTTCCATGGTCTCGGATCTGCTTCCCGGAAGCCGACGCCAAGCGCAGAAGTACCACCATCATGGACAATGAACTGACTCCCGTTGCGGACCATGACTCACAGAGGCCGCCGCGACCATTGTTCTCCTACTCGATTGGTATTGTGTGTATTGAATCACTTAGCAGTACATGTGCAGTTCCAATTTTGTTCATACCTACCATTCAAATTTCCTAGGTGCTATTGTTCTCGTAAAAGTAATTGGTTATAGCCTCCATTTTCCAACAGAATATCAGCTTGTAATTGTGTGTCGCTCCTGTATCGTGCTATGCTTGGGTAGGATTTTCATCTGCAACTAGTAGTGTGGCAAATGATGGAAAGTTTTTCAGAACTAGCAAGATGCCCATGCGTTGCACGCATCAAGATGCATTTGTATGAGAGTTTATCTTGTGGGAGAAAAGGATGAATGAGGGAAGGCCTTATTTGCAAATCTGGAGAGGGGTATGGGTATGTTTTTGCAAAATTCCTATTTGTTTCCTTCCTATCTATCAGATATAAATTGGACGACCTATATTGCAGGATGGCAGGCACACCATCATCACCAACTCTGTTTTTTATAAGAAAAAAAAGTATAGAGAAAAAAGTAGAAAGTAGAGAAGTAGAGATAAATATAAAATATAAAATATAAAATAAATATAACAGTAGAGAAGAGAGTAGAGATAGCAGAGACGTCGGGAAAGGATCGCACGCGCGCAGGAAAAAGCGGCCGGGCGTGCGCTAGTTTTGGCACACGGCGTCCGACGCGCTTTATAAAATCCAACGCCCTCCCACCGCTTTGTGCCTTGCCACCGCTCTCTCTCCCACTTTGTGCCTTGCCATCGCTCTCTCCCTGCTCTGTGTCTCGCCACCGCTCTCTCCCTGCTCTTTCTCGCCTCGCCGCCGCGCCCCACCATGCCGACGCATCGCCGGGAAACTTGGGGATACCGCGGCGTTCGTGCGCGCCCCTCCAGTAGCTTCTCTACCGAGATTCGGTTCCGCGGGATGCGCCTCGGCCTCGGCAATTTCGACATCGCCAACGAGGCCGCCCGCGCGTACGACGCGGTGGCGTGGCGCCTTCGGTGGCCTCATAGAACATTGAACTTCCCCAACGTGCCGATGCGGGAGCGGGCGCAGGAGCTCGCACCTCTGCCGCGGCTTAGCACCGACGAGGATCATCGCGACAACCGGAGGCGGTAGCACTGTCTCGGCATCGCCGAGATGGAAGAGGAAGCCATGGCGCAGTGGTGCCAACACTTCCCGCAGGACATCATCAACGAGTGTGAGTTCTACGTGCAAAGGAGAGCGGAGAGGGATAAGAGGAGGGCGGAGCGAGCCGCCTATCGCGAGGACAAGCGTAGGCGAAAAGCGGACGCTCAATTCAACATGAGGCTAGGAATCCGACGACGATTGCTATCTTCACGGCTACAGTCAGACGTCGGAGGAGGACATCACCGAGGAGGAGTCGGACGACAAGGAGTAGTTGAATTATCTTTTTTATCTATCTATGCTGAGAACTATCCTCTACTCTCTAGTCTCTACTTCCCGATCTCAGCACTGTAAACACTTTTTAAAGCACCGCGCGTTGCGATTCTGTTGGAGATGCTCTAACATGGCAGACGAGTGCTTTAATGTTGCCCACAAGATGCACGAGTATTACTAGTAGTACATTTTTCTTGCCATGTTGAGATTTTAAAACCACGAGTGCAAACATGCAGAGGAGCAATCAAGACCAAACACGGGATATTGGGGGACATCTTCATGGAGCGTGGCAAGTCAAAAGAGGAGCTGCACTGAACCTGTAAAACGAGCTTTGGTAAGTAACACCCTTTCAATTACATTCATTTAGCCTCGTGTTCTTCGATGTGTGTATGTTATGGTTTCTGTTTCTCTTAAGCCTGGTGTTCTTCGATGTGTAATAAGAAGACTCTTAATCGTCCTAATGCTTTCGTTTTTAGCTTGATGTAGGAAGTGGGTGTTCTCACCTTGTAGTCTGTTTTTATATTTCTTTTCCTTTTGAATTCACTTCTCCGACTTCTGTTTATCTGGCTTCTACTAAATGGATCTAGGTTGCTCTGAGTATTGATCTAAAAAAGAAGTAACTTCATGTCAGGATGCAGTTCCTGCGAGGAGGGAAGTATGGTCAACCTCGAGATCATGTTTCCAAAATGAGGCTGGATTAGACACAAGGTGCAAATTCCCAGATGATGCTGGATTACACACAAGCCAGGTGGAGCCGTCAGCTGTTCGTGTCCTCGTGGCATTAGTAATGGCTAAAAGAAAGCATGTAGTAGCCCTTGAGAATTTAGCTGAGTTCCTGAAGAACCAAAAAGAGCAATCAGATGCTCTCTTCACCCAAGCCAAAGAAGAGATGGAAGATGCCAGAAATAAGCTAGCAGAGGCAGAGTAGGCTAGGCGTCTCCTGCTATCTAAAATTGTTGTCAATACAAAATTTCCTTCATAATAGCTAGGTTCAAATGTTTATCCAGTTAGCATGCCTCTTGTGATGTCCATGGATCTACTGATGTGGCACAAAATATTAATTTTTCGGGTCATGTAATAGCAGCAATTACTTTCCAAACAATAACAGACGAAGCATTGGACATGGTATAGTTCAAGTGCAAGCCCGACATTCCAAGTTCAACTTCCACATCAAAGTCATGTTCACAGATATCTACACATTCATACATAATGTCCACAACAATGATTCACTTCAAAGCCCAAAAAATGTGAGGAGAATTATAAATAAAGAAAAACCTCTACTAGTTTCTGCTACTAGTGCGAGCACAACAAGTCAAGACCATGCGTAAATTAATTATATTTTAGTCATTTTGTGTGTTCTAAAATGCCCGCCAGCTCGCAGAAGGATGTGTTGCCGGCACATGTGCGGATTCAATGAAAGCAGGCGGGGAAGTCTTAAGCTGGTTGCACGCGGCGAGGAGGCGTGCTCAGCTGGGCCTGCAGCGAGTGTGGCCCTCTTGGCCGGCGCGCCGGTTCAATGCCTGTGCTATGAGAGGTCGCGTCCGTGTCAGAGCAATCACTCCCTCAAGTCCTTTTTTGTTTGGGTATAATAAAATCTCGTTTTCCATTCACATTTTACAAGTAAAATTCGTGGACAAACTATGACACAAAGTACGATGGGGACTAGTAAACCAGAATGGAGGTAGTAGTTTTTTTAATCAAACAAGGGTTTCCCCTTCTGATTTTCATTACTGAAAACCAGCATCTAAATTTAAACCATAGTATTTGCCCTAGAACTACCAGGTTCAACATCTTGCAACATAAATCCATACAACCATACGCCAAGGAAGTATGTAGTACTATGAATTCCATTTTCGCTCCATAACAATCATTCTAAAAACTACTTACTACTTATAACGTGCCATTGAAAATCGGAACTCTTAACCCCACTAAAAAAACGATATTTTAAACGTGGCTACTTGATCGTCTGTGGCAACTGGCGAGCCACCACGCTCCAAGTCATTCACCTATGGTCCCGACCATCAACTCCTACGGATCAAATTATCATGCGAGTTGACTATTCCTACAAAGGTGCTCCACCACGTACCCGGTATCCGCGAATGCAGCAATCGTGCACCTAGGGTTTTAGGGTTTATTTGTTAACGTCGCCTTTACGTAACACTCATGTGTGCGAGAGAGCGAGAGGCCGACTGCGTGCATGCGCCTCTTCCCTTCATATATGTACTCCACCGTTTGTCTGGTGTCCAAAAAATTATAATAACTACTAGCAATGTGCCAATGAGTTGCTACACGATCAAATTAGATTAATACATATTCACCGATTTGATAGAAAAAAAAGTCTAGTTTTGAAATATGTGTATCACTAAAAAATGTTATGTTTCAGTCAACATATATTCCTTTGGCGGTTTTGATGAGATAAGGGAGGAATGTTGTTGGTTTCAAGATTTGAGAAGTGATATATGTCTAATTTCTACTCTTACTAGCAAGATGCCCGTGCGTTGCACGGAACATCATGATCTTGTGGGAGAAAAGGATGAACGATGGAAGGCCTTATCTGCAAATGTGGTGAAGAGTGCGGGTAAATTGCCATATTTTTCTTCCTATCCGTCAGATATAAATCGGACGACCTACATTGAAGGATGGCAGGTCCACCATCATCACCAACTCTATTTTTTATCCCTACTCTTATAAAAAGCATTGCCGGTGATGATCATGTGCCTGTCATCCTGCAATATAGGTCACCCGATCTATATCTAATGGATAGGAAGGAAACTATGGAAATTTTGCAAAAAGATACCCACACCCCTCTCCACATTTGCAAATAAGGCCTTCCCTCGTTCATCATTTTCCCCCACAAGATAAACTACTCATACGAATGCATCTTGATGTTCCGTGCAACGCATGGGCATCTTGCTAGTTGTTGCAAAAAGCCCAGGTGTGTGTGAGAGAGGGGGAGAGTGGAGGAGGACGGAGTGCATGTGTGACAAAGACACAGGGAGTGTGTGTGCGATAGGTATCAGCTTAGAATGAGGCGATAGTGTGTGTGTGCATGATCGAGAGGGCGTGTCTCAAGAAGGGAAGAAAAATCTACATAGATACAAGGAGCGGGAGAAAGACATGTATGCGATAGTGGAAGCACGAGTGTGCGGGTGTGTAAACCTATCTAGAGGCTCGCTAGTCGATAAATGTTTGTGAGAGAAATACGAGTCGGGGTGCGAAAGCAAGAGTTTTGTGTGTGTGTGTGAGAGAGATGGTAGTCGGGAAGGGGAGTGGAAGCAGGAGTTTTGTGTGTGTGTGTGTGTGTGTCTGTGAGAGAGAGGGGGGGTTGTCTCATCGGTAAACAAATGAATAATGTCAGTCTGGGATGGAGACGAAAAGGAGGCCGCAACAAATGTTGTGTCTATAGGAGAGAGAGAGAGTAATTTTAGTGGTATGAGTCATATGTAGGGACATATAGGGTGTGTGAGATAATCCCATAGAGAGAAAGACAAAGTGAAAGACGAGTGGAGACTGTGTGTGTGGCGGTGAAAAAGAAAGCTTAGGTACCGAGTGATACCAGAGAACAGTAGAGACATGAGAGATAATGAAAACCGTGAAATGTATAATGATAGGGAGAGTGTGACACTTCTCAAGGGAGACGTCGGGAGACCATGTTTGCAAGGATAGGAGAAACATGAAGTGAGTGTGCGGGTGAGCTGGAGAAAAGAGAGTGATAGCTACCTGAAGGAGCATGCATGCGAGAGAGATGGGCGTGAAAGGAGTGAACAAAAAAGAGATTCAAATATTTGAATTCGAGATGATGATACATGTAATCCATACTCGAACCACAATTGATCTATCAAACATGCATACTAATATGAAATCACGCACATCTATGTTATTTAGTATGTAGATATTACTGATCCATACATTTTAGTAGAACATAATTTGGTTAAATTTTTTTGAATTCAACCATAAGATTTTGAGATCATTGTATTTGTAAATCATATTATACATCTAAAGGAGCAGAATACTTTGTTGTGCTTTTGAAAGTATATATAACAAAATGATGTATATAGAATGTAATTCCAATTGAAAATGGATCCCGCCCGAAAAAAATAGAATACAAACGGGATTCGAATTGAGTTGGCACGGTAAACGTGCACTCTGCAAAATTTGAACGAAGCGGGGAAAGTCGTAGTACCCGCCCGAAACCAAAATCTGCGAGATGGAAATCACTACTGCCTATCCCTGCCACACAAAGCCTATCTGCGTGATTTCTATAGGTTTCGATAGGGCCAGGTTTGTAATTTCACCCAAACGTGACGTAACCGCCTCTCACCCGGATTCATACATGGTGGGTGCCAAAACATAGTGTGTCCTCGGCCGAAATCGACTCCCTCCCCGATTCATATTCATACACGGTGGACGCCAAAAATAAACTCTCGTGGGCAAATATTTGGTGTATGCGAGATTACCGTCCTATCCCCAACCGAGTAATATTGCTGCGATGTAGAAAATTTGAAACGGGGGCTAAGTTTGTAAATTTCCTCGCATTTGAGACAAGCGCGCCCTGAATACATGGTTCCCCCCTTCCTCTCTACCTTCCTTTTCCCCATTCGTACTCCGCGGGCGCCAAAACACCCTCTCCACCCTACCCTCCTTCGTCCGCCGCTGTCCGCCACCCCATCCACCGCCGTCCTCCTCCACCATGCCGGAGCTGATACGCCGACGCCGTCGTCCATTACAAGAGATTGACCTCTCTCATCCACGGCTTCGGACCGAGATCCTAGCATCCTGTCCTCTTGCTTCATCCCCACCGTCGTCCACCTTGCCGGCTCCGCTCCTATGACCGTCTCGTCCACCGGGCCCTGCCACCACCGTCTACCCTCCTAGATCTGCTTCCACGCCGCCGACAGCCATCGCTACCGCAGCACCATCAAATTCTCAGCAGATGCATACATGGCACCGCACCAGAGGCGGTACTCTTTCATATCTGCTCAACTTATTTATCGCAGCAAGAAAATAGATCACCACTACTTTACTCTGATTTCTTGTCTTGGTTGCGAAGTTGCCTTTGTCCGGTTTGCACCTTCAGATCTGCCATGGCACGCTCAACACTATACTCCCAATGCTTATGGTTTTCCCCTTTTATATTCCACACTAGTAAATCACAGTAGACTAAATTTCAAAATTGGGTCAGTCGATTTTTCAGAACTCGTCGGAGTTCGCCGACGTGAACGAAGGGGCTCGGGTGGTTGTGGGGCCTCACCGAACGAAGAAAGCTCGACGCGGGTGGGGGTTGGGGTGGGGGTGGGGGGTGGGGGTGGCGGAGGAACACAGGCGGTGGGGGCCGGTGGTCCGGCCGGCGGCCCGTGCGGTGTTCTGTATGGGAAGAATAAGAGACGAGGAAGAAGAAGGGTTAGGAGACGTAGGATCTTCATCCAACCGCCTGAAATGGTCGAGAGATAGCTGGTAGTTTCATTCTTAATGTGCTCTGGTTCATCATGTGTGGGCACTGCGCAACCAACATTTTATTATCCAAAATCTGGTTGCTCTTCTTTACCATGTTCCTGTTCCGTTCTTCTTTAATATGTACTCTCTTCGTTCCTAAATACAAGTCTTTGTATAGATTCCACCATGGACTACATATGGAGCAAAATGAGTGAATCTACACTCTAAAATGTATCTGGATACATCTGTATATGATCCATAGTGGAAATCTCTACCAAGACATATATTTTGGAACGGAGGGAGTATGATAGTAGTACAGTATGTTCCTTGTACTGAAGATGAGCAAGGACATTTGCAGTGTAGAGGTCTATACGGTCGGTTGAGATGGACACTTTGAGCCTCTATGATTCGTAGGATTTTGTAAACATAGGAATAGGATTTGTAGTGACCTGCCCACTTGAATCCTATAAGAATAGAAAGGAAATGTGGGGAGTTGTGTCGCCTTAGAGAGTTACACTGATATTAACAGCACCACACCTTCAGTTGAATAGAACTGGTATCCGAAGCCTTTCTAGCTGTACCGGCAGTACTAGCACATATATTGTAGCAAGTTCCACTTTGCTGATTTTACTCTGATGCTTAAGATTTTCCCGTTATATCTACACTATGATCTGTGTAGCTGCTTTGTGTCGCACTAGCAGCAGTCCACTCTTGAAGCTAAACATTGCAATGACTTACAAAATTGGCACCAACGCATTGAGTGCCATTCTGGATGCAATGAAACTCATACGCTCCCCACCTATTGATTCTTGTTCAGAATATGATCCTAATGACTATTCTAACCTCGAGGAGTCAAAGGCAGATGGCATGTCCTGTTCACCCATCGAGGTGCCTGTTCTAATTTGGCAAGGTTTTATTGATTGCGGGTATCTTGCATATGTTGTCTTGCATTTCTTCTACTCTGTTGCACCGCCATCTGCTTAGTTTACTCATCATATATGTCGAGATGCCATGCCCATCCATTATCAATACATATTCCAGCTGTCATCATACCATGTTTTTCCACTCAAATGTTGTTCTTGTGCATCAGACATCAAAAAGGAAGAGGGTGATTGTCGAACCTGAAGGAGCACCAGCAAAGTCCTTGAAAAACATGGTGGTGCCGGAGAAATCAGACGGCACCCCACTTATATTGGCTGTACAATCAGTGACACAAAACGTAGGACCGACTCCAGCAGACTATACCCATACATCACTGGCCACACCACTAGCCCCACCACGTAGGACCCGCACTCCAGCAAAAGGTATACCGATTTCATTTGCCATAGCACCAGCCGTACCATAGAAAAATCCCACTCCAGCAAAAAGTACAGCAAGTCCATCGGCCGAAGACCTATCGCAACTTCAGAGACGGCCAATTCCTGCAGATTGGAACCCCATTCCATTTATTCCCAGTTTAAAAGACAATGCTTTCAATGTTGCTAGGGACTACGTGCATATATTCCCATCATGGGAAGATTATAGTGAAGACAAACACCATTTTCACATCTTCCTGTCCAACTTACGTGTAAGTGCTATTATTCATGGTTATTATTTTGCTGTTTTCTGCTGATTGGACACATCAATTATTTACATTACATTGTTGTAACTAGGCGAGGGTCAATCTGGATAGTCATGACGAGCAAAGCTTGCTTGTGCTTTTAAAGGAAGCATTGTAATAGTATCAGTGTTACCTGAGGAAATCACACTTTGATGGAAAGTCTATAAACGAATTTTCGGTGAAGTCTCCTATGCTAAATTTAGAAGACATTGAATGGAAAAACCTTGTTATGCACTGGTCTTGTTCCTAGGATGAGGTACTGTCTACGAAATCACATGACAATTTGAACTTATACTTTTCCGCGTGTGCCTTACAAAACTTTTTTGCAGGAAATCTGCTCGAAGAAGAATTCCAGTTTGAAAAGAATGACAAGATATCGCAAATATGTTGCCCGCTGCTTTGCTCTTGTTAGTACCTGTTGTCCTGTATCACTGTACTTGCATACATACCTGGTTCGTTATGTGAGAGCAGTATGTATGATAGCTTACGTATCAATTGTTTGCTCCAAATTATCTGATCTGTATGAATGGTTACATTAGTGTAGAATATATCCAATGCCAATGATTTTTTTAGCTCTGCATTGTTCTTGTAAGTACATGTTGTCCTTTATCAGTGTACTTATAATGACAGGTAGTTGTTCATGTACCATCACTCTGCATCTTATTTTCCTTTGCCCTCCATTTTCAACACATCAGATCTATATTTACTCTTACCATAAGGTTGGTACTGAAGAAGTTTAGTTGTGCATTGCTCTTGGTTGTACCTTTTGCCCGTATCGCTGCACTTACATTTATAGTTACTTGGTTATGTAGCATCACTCTTCATCTTATCTTAAATATTCTGCATTTTTTCGTATATTATCACATCTATATATACTCTTAACAAAATGTAGAATAAAGGCAATGCTTATGAAGAAGATTATGTGGTAAACTTCTTGAATTGCCCCCCCCCCCATCAGCATGGATAAGGCCTTTAAAGAGCATGTCTTCACCAATAATGTAAGTTTGTCCTTCTCAAGCCTTCATACTTTGTTGTACATATTTGGTTAGGCATTACTGGAACAACTATTTATTTTTTGTGTTTGCATCAAATTGCATGTTTAAAGTTTATTATGTATTTCATAAACAAAAGTTTGTCCATCTCAATTTAAGTTTTCAGTTGTACGACCAAGTTCCTTCTTCATACCATGTAAATTAAACTATACAGAGCAAGTGATCTTCTTTTGCACTTCATGTATGCTTCTGTTCTTCATCCATAATCAAGTGGTGTGGTGAACCTACCCACTATAGCACAATGTCATATTCTGGAATGTCTTAACTATGAACAATGTCATATCATTCTACTATTATTTAAACTGTCTCTTTATTTGCCAATCTGAAATGGGATAAATTGACAGCACAGTAACCATTGATACTTATGAGTTATTGATCTGTAATCCAGTGGTGTCGTGAAGCTGCCAACTCCTTCACAATGTCATTTCCTACCATGTCTTGACCTGAACAATACCATATTGTGTTAATGCAATTTGAAACTGTGTCACTTTATTCGTCAGTAAGAAATGTGATGAATTGTCAGCACTGATACTTTTATGTGCAAAACTTATCATATGTCTGCTTGTTTATCTTTCAGAGTGAGGAAGATATAAGTGTTGAACAAGCGCAGTCTCATCTTCTTGCTGAGCTGCTTGCGGTGCAGCTCCCCAGCAGGGCTAACCTTTCTTGAAATCTATTGAAGTGATGTCGGTTTTTTATATTATTTTGTCGGTGTGTTTATTTGCACTGGTGGCGATCTTTGATGCCCAGTGTATGTAATCTACTGTCTGGTTGTGCTTTATTATCATAGTGGCAAACTTTGATGCCTAGTGGATGTAATATGTCGTAATTTCTTTGTTGTATAGTCTAGGTTTTTTCTTATTCATGATGCTATAGTTATTTTACAGTATATACATATCCTGTGTTCGCAGTAAATCGGCCAAACCGTAAAATTACGGTACATAATCGGGCCGTCATGCAATCATGATGTATGATCCGCATCATGGGCCCCGTCATCTTGGTCCATTAAAACGCCAAAAGTAAACTGGCCCACTAGTAGATTCGGGCCTTTAATAGGCCGAGTAACCCCTGGCCCTCTTTTCGAAAGAAAACTCAATGGGCTTTTAGGAGGCTGAGAAGTAGGTTGGGCCTGAAATGTGCCGAACAGCTCACGGGCTGACAACAGCCTGAAATGGACCCCGGCCCATGATTGTGCGATTCAAATCACGGGCTTTTAACAGGCCAAAATTGTCTCGTTCCTTGTTTGGCCCAATCAGATATCGGCTGCGAGCAGGCCGGATGCAAACTGGGTTGTAGTTAGGCCCAACTATATGACGGGATTTGAATAGGTCAAAATTAATATAGGGCTGAAATGTTAAAAGAGCCCTTAATAGGCCGAAACTAATATCAGGCCGAATTACTAAATGGGCCTTTAGCAAGTGGGCCCAAAAGCATAGCGTCCAGTTGACGGGCCGAATCTGATATGGGCCATAATTGAGCCCAAAGCCTCTTAAAGGGCCGGACCTGATCTGGGCCGTAATTTAGGCCAGAACGTGGTAGGCTTTTAACGGGTCGGATCTCATATGGTCCATTATTAGGCCTGGAACTCGGCAGGACATTAATGGACCGGATCAAATATGGGCCGACATTTGGCCCAAAACATGGCAAGCAGTTAATGCGCCGGCCTACTAGGGTCCTCAAAATCTTGTGGGCCTACAGCTGGGCCGGCCCATTAATGTCGGTGAAATCTTGTGGGCCTTTACCTGGGCCGGCCCATTATGATCCGCAAGAATCTTGTGGGCCTTTACCTGGGCCGGCCCATTATGGCACACAAAAATCTTGTGGGCCATTACCTGGGCCGGCCCATTATGGCCCGCAAAATCTTGTGGGCCTTTAGCTAGGCCAGCCCATTATGGTCCGCAAAATCTCATGGGCCTTTAGCTAGGTCAGCCCATTATGGTCCGCTAAATCTTGTGGGCCTTTTGTTGGGCCGGCCCATTTAAACTTGATGGGCCGGTCGATGTGTCAACATATCATAGGCGCATCTCGCCCATTGGATGAGTGACACCTGTGCCAACGCGGATCTGACACGTGTCTCCTACAGCGAATGATGATTTTACACGTGGAAAATCCCCATTGGTCGATGCTATTAACGGGTTATCGGATCCAAAACCCGACCCGATAGCTTAACGGCGTTCCGTTATGGTGGATGCCACGTGTCGGTCACCCTTGACGAAAGCACTTCTGTGACGTGCGATTTATCGTCATGGAAGTGGACACTTCCGTGATGATAATTTTGGTAATGTCATGGAACACTTCTACGACAGCACAGGTATGACTATCTTGATTCTATCATAAAATCGTCATGGATGTACATGCTTGATAAAAAACGTGACCTACTGTGACAAACACTTATCATCACGGAAGTGTATTTTTTGTAGTGACATTGCAAACCCTACAGCGGGAATCCCTCACGCTTGTGCGACACGGAGGGCACAATAGGACAACACCAATAATAAAACATGCAATTCAAACCAACCATAGCAATTCATCAATCACCGGTAGGACAATGAAAATCTACTCAGACATCATAGGATGGCAACACATCATTGGATAATAATATGAAGCATAAAGAACCATGTTCAAGTAGTGGGTACAGTGGGTTGCGGGAGAGTGGACCTCTGAATATAGATGGGGGAAGGCGATGGAGATGTTGGTGAAGATGGCGGTGGTGTTGGTGAAGATCGCGGTGATGATGATGGCCCCCGGTGGCGTTCTGGCACCATCGGGAGCAAGGGGGGAGAGCCCCTTTTCTTCTTATTCTTCCTTGACCTTCTCCATAGATGGGAGAAGGGTTTCCCCTCTAGTCCTTCGCTTCCATGGCGTGGGAGGGGCAAGATCCCCTCCGAGATTGGATCTATCTCCTTGTCTCTTTCTGTTTCTGCGTTCTTTGATTCTGCCCCTTCACCATTTCTTTTATATCCGGAGATCCGTAACTCCGATTGAGGTGAATCTTTCGCCCAGATCTTTCTCATAAAATTAGCTTTCTTGCGCCAAAAGAAAAGCATAAACCGCCTTATGGGGGGCCCAGGAGTGTCCAGGGCGCGCCTGCCTCACTAGGGCGCGCCCCCTATCTCCTGGCCCCCTCTAGGACTGTCTCGCGTTGATTTTACTTCCCAAAAATCACAAATGTTCTGAAATAATTCTCCGTCCGTTTTTATCCTATTTGGACTCCATTTGATATGTGGTTTCTGCGAAACATAAAACATGCAATAGATAGGAACTAGCACTGGGCACTGGATCAATATGTTAGTCCCAAAAAATAGTATAAAAAGTTGCCAAAAGTATATGAAAATTGTAGAATATTGGCAAGGAACAATCAAAAATTATAGATACGGCGGAGACGTATCAGCATCCCCAAGCTTAATTCCTGCTCGTCCTCGAGTAGGTAAATGATAAAAAAGATAATTTTTTATGTGGAATGCTACCTAGCATAATCTTCATCTATGTCTAACCATGGCATGAATATTAAGACACGACTGATTCAAAGCAATAGTCTATCATTTGACATAAAAACAATAATACTTCGAGCGTTCCAATAAAGCAATCATGTTTTTTCAAAACAACATGGCCAAAGAAAGTTATCCCTACAAAATCATATGGTCTGGCTGTTGCTCTATCTTCATCACACAAAGTATTTAATCATGCACAACCCCGATGACAAGACAAGCAATTCTTTCATACTTTAGTAATCTCAAACTTTTTCAACTTTCACGCAATACATGAGCGTGAGCGATGGACATAACACTATATGTGGAATAGAGTGGTGGTTGTGGAGAAGACAAAAAGGAGAAGATAGTCTCACATCAACTAGGCGTATCAACGGGCTATGGAGATGCCCATCAATAGATATCAATGTGAGTGAGTAGGGATTGCCATGCAACGGATGCACTAGAGCTATAAGTGTATGAAAGCTCAAACTGATAACTAAGTGGGTGTGCATCCAACTTGCTTGCTCATGAAGACCTCGGGCATTTGAGGAAGCCCACCATCGGAATATACAAGCCAAGTTCTATAATGAAAATTCCCACTAGTATATGAAAGTGAAAGCATAGGAGACTCTCTCTATGAAGAACATGGTGCTATTCTGAAGCACAAGTGTGGTAAAAGGATAGTAACATTGCCCCTTCTCTCTTTTTCTCTCATTTTTTTGAACAGGCTTCTTTGGCCTCTCTCCTTTTTTTATTTAGGCTTCGTTGGCCTCTCTATTTTTTTATCAAGTCCGGATTCTCATCCCAACTTGTGGGGGAATCATAGTCTCCATCATCCTTTCCTCACTGGGGCAATGCTCTAATAATGATGATCATCACACTTTTATTGACTTACAACTCAATATTACAACTCGATATCTAGAACAAAGATATGACTCTATATGAATGCCTCCGGGGGTGTACCGGGATGTGCAATGATCTAGCATGGCAATGACATAAAAAACGGACAAGCCATGAAAACATCATGCTAGCTATCTTACGATCATGCAAAGCAATGTGACAATGAATGCTCAGGTCATGTATATGATGATGATGGAAGTCGCATGGAAATATATCTCAGAATGGCTATGGAAATGCCATGATAGGTAGGTATGGTGGCTGTTTTGAGGAAGGTATATGGTGGGTGTTTGGTACCGGCGAAAGTTGCACGGCACAAGAGAGGCTAGCAATGGTGGAAGGGTGAGAGTGCGTATAATCCATGGACTCAACATTAGTCATAAAGAACTCATATACTTATTGCAAAAATTTACAAGCAATTGAAAACAAAGTACTGCGCGCATGCTCCTATGGGGCTAGATTGGTAGGAAAAGACCATCGCTCGTCCCCGACCGCCATTCATAAGGAAGATAATCAATAAATAAAATTGTGCTCCAACTTCATCATAAAGCGGTTCACCATACGTGCATGCTACAGGAATCACAAACCTCAAAACATGTGTTTCTACTAATCCACAGTCACTCACTATCATAACTCTAATATCACCACCTTTATATCGCAAAACTATTGCAATGAATCAAACATATCATATTCAGCGATCTACAAGTTTATGTAGGATTTTATGACTAACCATGTGATTGACCAAATCATGTCATCTCTCTAAATATATATAAGTGAAGCAAGAGAGTTTAATTATTTCTACAAAATATATGCCCACGCTCTAACAAATATAAGTGAAGCAAAAGAGCATTCTACAAATGGCGGTTTTCTATGTGAAGAGAAACAAGCAATCCAAACTTCAAATGATATAAGTGAAGAACATGAAGCATTCTATAAAGCCATACTCAAAAGATATAAGTGAAGTGCAACGAGAATTCTATAAATAAACCAAGGACTATATCATACCAGCATGGTGCATAAAATGAAAATGAAAACTAAAAGCAAAAGACGCTCCAAGACTTGCACATATTGCATGAACGAAACGAATATGAAAACATACCGATACTTGTTGAAGAAAGAGGGGATGCCTTCCAGGGCATCCCCAAGCTTAGACGCTTGAGTCTCCTTGAATATTTACTTGGGGTGCCTCGGGAATCCCCAAGTTTGAGCTCTTTCCTCTCTTCCTTTTCCTCATATCGAGACCTCCTCGATCAAACACTTCATCCACACAAAACTTCAACAGAAAACTTGGTAAGATCCGTTAGTATAATCAGGCAAATCACCACTCTAAGTATTGTAGCAAACCAATTAATATTTTTTTTTGCATTTTTTCTACTTTAATATAAATTTTCCATGGCTTAATCCACTAATAGAAGTAGATAGTTTCATCAAAACAAGCAAACTATGCATCAAAAACAGAATCTGTCAAAAACAGAACAGTCTGTGGCAATCTGAACATTCACCATACTTCTATAACCCCAAAAATTCTACCAAAATTAGGAACAATAAAAATTTGTACAGAAAGACAGAGCAAAAAGAACCAGAACCATTTGACGTTCCAGTAAAAAAATTAAAATCGTGCAGTACAGCCATAGTTTCTGTCCTGCACCGTACAAACCAACAAGCATTGTAAACATCCTAAAGGAAAACCTTGGAACATTATTTTTATAATACAATGGATTTGTACAAGGTGATAATTATTTTTATTGAAAAGTTTCTGTAATCAAGATTCACAAAGTTTCCGTGAGCATGAACAAAGTTCAAGGCTAGCTCCCACTTCATAATGCTTGTCTTTCTCACTTTCACTTTCCTTTTTGAAAAGTTTTTAGGTTCCCCTCTTTATTTATTTTTTTGTTTCTAGACTATATAAAAGCACTCAACAGAAATAAATGACTCTTTAAAACTTCCGGGTTGTCTCTCTAGCAGCGCTTTCTTTAAAGCCATTAAGCTAGGCATATATTGCTCAAGTAATGAATCCACCGGGATCCCAAGGTATATCAAAGCCAATTTTATTTAACAATGATTTGTAATTTAGTAGTGAGCACAAAGTAACATATATCAAGCAATGACGAAGTCTAACTCTCTTCCTATCCATCGGCATGTCATAAAAGAACAATTCATGCACACCAAGTAAAGGCCAATGCATAGTATAAGCAGTTTCTTGCAATTCTATCATATTGGAAACATAGAGAGGTGGAGATATAGTTCCTCCCTCATAATAATTGCAAGTAGGAGCCGCAAGCACATGCATATTATATCTATCAAAATCATCATGTGTAGTAGTAAAAAGCAACCCATCAATATAATCCTTAATAAGCACAAACTTCTCCGATATAGTGTAGTCGGGAGAATTCAAAAAGATAATAGGACTATCATGCGTGGGTGCAATAGCAACAATTTCATGTTTAACATAAGGAACTATAGCAAGTTAATCTCCATAAGCATCATTCATATTGGCATCTTGGCCACAAGCATAGCAAGCATCATCAAAAGGGGATATTTCAAGAGAATTAAAGGGATCATAGCAATCATCATAGCAATCATCCTTAGGTAAGCACGAAGGGGAATTAAACAATGTATGAGTTGAAGAGTTACTCTCATTAGAAGGTGGGCACGGGTAGCTAATCTGCTCTTCCTCCTTTTGTTCTTCGCTCTCCTCATCATCTTCTTCATCCCATGAGCTCACAGTTTCATCAATTCCTTCTTCCATAGGCTCCTGCAAAATATTAGTATCTTCTAGGGCAGCGGAGAGTTTCTCAATATATGGTTTAACATAGGCATTAGAAGCATAATTATCATAACAATATTCAAGTGTGGCAAAATTTTCAGATTTGTAGAGAGTAGCATCATACTTTTCAATCAAAGAAGCAATTTCATAAGCACCCTTAAAAGCAACAAACTCTTTAGTTTGTTGAACATCATAGTCATTATAAACACCCTTAGCATACGAAGATATGATTCCATTATCAATAAACTCACATTGGTAGGGAAGGTGTTTCTTAGGGTTTTTAGAACAACAAGTAACATCATATATTTCACATAAGTCCAAGCATAGCATTGCAAACGATGAATTTGATCGAGTAAATGTTTCCCTTTTTCAGATATACGATGTCTCACTTAACAATCATGCTCATCTAAAGACTTGCCCTCAACTAAGCTAGTTGGGGTTTCAGCACGAGCACAAAGGGATCAAAGATGATCCAAGTAAAAAGCTTCAGGAGTGTGATAGATTTTGAGTGGTTCTTCAACCATTGGTGTAGTAGGTACAACTAGTTTTTTTTGATATTTTGCGTTTCCTGCCCATAACTAAAGATACAAAACAACTAAGAACAGCAAATAAAAATTACTTAGTAAAAAGCAAACAAGCACACACGAGAATATTCACCCCACGCTATGACTCCCTGGCAACGGCGCCAGAAAAAGGTCTTGATAACCCACAATTGTAGGGGATCGCAACAGTTTTCGATAAGTAAGAGTGTCGAACCCAACGAGGAGCTAAAGGTAGAACAAATATTCCCTCAGGTTCTATCGACCACCGATACAACTCTACGCACGCTTGACGTTTGCTTTACCTAGAACAAGTATGAAACTAGAAGGACTTTGTAGGTGTTGTTGGATAGGTTTGCAAGATAATAAAGAACGCATAAATTAAAAGTAGGGGCTATTTAGATAAATATGCAATAAAGTAAATATAGCGAGTGTGGAAAAGTGGTGGTAGGAGTTATGAAATTGTCCCTAAGCAATTGACTACGTTACTAGACAGGTAATCACTATTGCAATTCTATTTGAGGGAGAGGCATAAGCTAACATACTTTCTCTTCTTAGATCATATGCACTTATGATTGGAACTCTAGCAAGCATCCGCAACTACTAAAGATCCTTAAGGTAAAATCCAACCATAGCATTAAAGTAGCAACTCCCCTTTATCCCATACACAAACAACCTACTTACTTGGGTCTGTCCTTCTGTCACTCACGCCACCCACCATAAGCAAATCATGAACAAATTGCAAACCATATAGCGGGAATCCCTCACTCTTGCGCGACACGGAGGGAACAATAGGACAGCACCAATAATAAAACATGCAATTCAAACCAATCATAGCAATTCATCAATCACCGTTAGGACAATGAAAATCTACTCAGACATCATGGGATGGCAACACATCATTCGATAATAATATGAAGCATAAAGAACCATGTTCAAGTAGAGGGTACAGCGGGTTGCGGGAGAGTGGACCGCTGAATATAGATGGGGGAAGGAGATTGAGATGTTGGTGAAGATGGCGGTGGTGCTGGTGAAGATCGCGGTGATGATGATGGCCCCGAGTGGCGTTCCGGCGCCACCGGAAGCAAGGGGGAGAGAGCCCTTGTTCTTCTTCTTCCTTGACCTTCTCCCTAGGTGGGAGAAGGGTTTCCCCTCTGGTACTTGGCTCCCATGGCGTGGGAGGGGCGAGAGCCCCTCCAAGATTGGATCTATCTCTCTGTCTCTTTCTGTTTCTGTGTTCTTTGATTCTGCCCCTTCACTGTTTGTTTTATATCCGGAGATCCATAACTCCGATTGGGGTGAATCTTTTGCCCAGATCTTGCTCATAAAATTAGCTTTCTTGCGGCAAAAGAAGAGCATCAAACGCCTTGCAGGGGGCCCAGGAGAGTCCAGGGCGCGCCTGCCTCCCTGGGGCGTGCCCCCTGTCTCCTGGCCCCCTCGGGCACCGTCTCGCGTTGATTTTACTTCCCAAAAATCACAAATAATCCAAAATAATTCTTCGTCCGTTTTTATCCTGTTTGGACTCCGTTTTATATGGGTTTCTGCGAAACATAAGACATGCAACAGACAGGAACTGGCACTGGGCACTGGATCAATATGTTAGTCCCAAAAAATAGTATAAAAAGTTGCCAAAAGTATAGGAAAGTTGTAGAATATTGGCATGGAAAAATCAAAAATTATAGATACGACGGAGATGTATCAGCGCCTTGGGCTTCAACCCGGGCATCGTGTGCGCTTTGGCGGGCCTTGGCAAGTTCGGACTCTTGATCCGCAAGGTCGCGCTCCAAGGACTCACATTTCTTCACGGCATCCTGGAGCTCCTGCGGACCTCACCGACCCTGTCCTCATGCTTTTCACGGGCGGCTTGTTCCTTGGCCGCTCTCTCCTTAGTCTCGGCCAGTGCCTTCTTGAGGGTCTCGACTTTGGTCGCCGCTCCTAAATAAATATCATGGCACTTTAATAAGCACAAATCATTCATCCTTCCTGAATATAGACAAGGTTATTGCATACCTAGATTGTCTTCTATCTGTTTCTTCACACGGCCGAGCTCTTCCTCGGACCGCTCCAGACTCTGCTTTAGTCCAGAGACCTCAGCAGCATAAGAGGTCGCAGCCAGTAACGACGCCTGCTTGTTCACATTGACTCATCTGGTTAGTCTCCCATGAAACTTGTTTGATCCTTTGTCCGGCTTTTCTTTTTGAACACCGGACAGTGTCTCAGGGGCTAATGTCTATACTATGACATTCTTTTTACATAATTGCATTGCTTACCTCAAAGCCTGTTAGAAGGCTTGTGAAGGCTTCGGTCAGTCCCCTCTTCACGGACTGAATCCTCTCAACCATCGTACCCATAAGGGTATGGTGTTCCTCAACAATGGAAGCACTTCACAGCACTTCCATTAGAGTGTCCGGCACCTCTGGCAGGAAAGAGATCACAGGCGGAATTGGTGCACCTCCTCCTTTTGAAGGAGGCTTCTTGCCGGGTTCTGGAGCCGCATAGGTCTTTGGGACCGTATTCGGCTGAGGGCCGAACTGAATATGGCCCCCATCGCCAGTCTCCATGGGGATTTGCTCCGCCATGTGTCCGGCGGCTGAGGCTTCACCCTCCGGCACCGCCCTGACGGCCTCCCGAGTTTCTCCCTGGCCTGGGATCCTTCGGGACAATACGTCGGTGTCATCCATGGCCTTGTGAGAGGAGGCCGCTGGAAGGGACCCGCTGTCCATCGCCTTCGGGTCTAGTGAATCCCACGAAGATGAGGATCGCTTGAGGTCGGACCGAGCCAGAGTGCAAATACATGATTCAACATGTTAAGACTATGAAGTAGAGAGGTCAGATAAATGAATGAGTCCGGGTTTTTGAGTACTCACGATTTGGCGAGGGGCTTGTCTCGGGGGCGCCGCTCTGGGCTGCAGTCGACGTCCCATGTGGAGTTATCCATGAGGGAACCCTTCCCCATCTTGGAAGCCTCTGCCTCCAGATTTGTGGAGGCCAGCCTCTTCTTCCTTCCCCATCAGGGGGAGAGTTGCTTTCCTCCTACTCTTCGTCCTCGGCGGCGGAGGAGTGAGTCTCGGTGTCTTGGGACGTCATGCCTGAAGATCCTTTGCGACGGAGGCCACCTTTGGTCCCCTTGGCCTTCTTCTTGACCTTCTTCTCCGGTGCTTGATAGGGCGCCGGAACCAGCATCTTCGTCAGAAGTGGAATTGATGGGTCTTCGGGTAGCGGAGCCGGACAGTGAATCCGCTCCGCCTTCTTTGTCCAGCTCTGAGAGAATCAGTAGGGAGGCTTAGGCGTCTTCCTCGAGTATGCGACTAAAGGATACACCTTGAAAACATGAAAAAACTTACCAGACTAGCGGGATGGGCCAAGTCGTTCCCACGGTCCTCGGTTGTGTCCGGCCACGTCTCGCTGGACTTGAAAAGCACCTTGCCGATGTCTTCGTGTGTAGTGCCGAAGAACTGCAGCAAGGTTTGGTGCTTGGCCGGATCGTACTCCCACAAATGGCACGTCCGGCTTTGGCACGGAAGGATCCGATGAACAAGCATCACCTGGATCACATTGACAAGCTTGATATTCTTGTCTATCATGCTCCTGATGCACGTCTGAAGCGCTGTCAGCTCATCCGCCGAAGACCAGTCCAGGCCCTTCTCTGGCCAGGAGGTGAGCCGCATCGGGGCTCTGGACCGGAATTCGGGAGCCGCATCCCAGGTGGTACCGCACGGCTCTGTGACGTAGAACCATTGTTGTTGCCACGCTTTAATGGTCTCCACGAAGGTACCTATTGGCCATGTGATGTTGGGCATCTTGCTCACCATGGCGCCTCCGCACTCCGCGTGTTGACCGCCCACGATCTTCGGCTTCACATTGAAGCTCTTTAACCATAAACTGAAGTGGGGTCGGATGTGCAGGAAGGCCTCGCACACGACAATGAATGCCGAGATGTTGAGGAAGGAGTTGGGGGCCGGATCATGGAAATCCAACCCATAGTAGAACATGAGTCCGCGAACGAATGGGTGGAGAGGAAATCCCAACCCGTGGACGAAGTGGGGGATGAATACTACCCTCTCATGGGGCTGCGGGGTGGGGACGATCTGTCCCTGGGCCCGAAGCCGGTGGGCGATTTCCTTGGCCAAATATCCAGCCTCCCGGAGCTTGATAATGTCCTTCTTAACGGAGGAGGCCATCCACTTGCCCAGCGCTCCAGACCTGGACATGGTTGGAGTGCTTTCTTGGGGCGGAAAGGATGAGAACTTGGGCGCTGGAGCTCGAGAATGGGGATGCAGAGAGAGAGAAGGCGTGGGTGAAAAGCGGTGAACCCTTATATCCTTATGAAGGGAACGAATATCATGCGCCTCCCCACTTGCCTTAAAACTTGCCTATTCCCCAAGGGCCGTGCAGGCGACACTGTTGGGTTACCCACGTCCATATAGATGGGAATCCCGCAATAAGAGGACACGATCTCTGCTTTGACAAGACATGCCAATGAAACCGCATGCCTAAATATGGAGCGGTAGGCTAAAAAACGGTTCGAATAATGGCCGGGAGGCGATGTGATGTCATGCTACAAAAAGTTGTCAGTGGATTGGACTCATGAAATACTATACTTTCTACTGTAATGTGTGGTACTTGTTTTTTGAAGAGCCGGACACATTTTCTGTGTTTGAAGTAAGCTTTGGAGTATTCGGAGGAGGAACCCTCCTTGCAGTGCCGAAGACAATCTGCGCATCGGACACCTCGTCATTGAAGCCTGCTTCAGGGGATACTAAGGGAGTCCTAGATTAAGGGGTCCTCGGACGGCCGGACTATGTAGCATGGGACAGACTGATGGGCCGTGAAGATACAAGACAGAAGACTCTCTCCCGTGTCCCGATGGGACTCTCCTTGGCGTGGAAGGCAAGCTTGGCGCCCGGATATGAAGATTCCTTTCTCTGTAACCGACTTTGTATAACCCTAGTCCCCTCTTGTGTCTATATAAACCAGAGGGCTTAGTCCGTACAGGCAATCATAATCATACAGGCTAGACTCTAGGGTTTTAGCCATTACGATCTCGTGGTAGATCAACTCTTGTAATACTCATATTCATCATGATCAATCAAGCAGGAAGTAGGGTATTACCTCCATAGAGAGGGCCCAAACCTGGGTAAACATCGTGTCCCCCGCCTCTTGTTACCATCAACCTTAGACGCATAGTTCGGGACCCCCTACCCGAGATCCGCCGGTTTTGACACTGATAGGGGCCCCATGATTTGACTTGCCATTATCATTTTAACTGTGGCACTACGACCGGCATGAGTCTCCCGATTCCAGACCACCTCCATACAGGTGCCTCTCCCAATGCTCCACCATGTAGAGGCTGGCTCTTGCATGAGAGCCCACTCCTCCACTTTTTTCTTCCCTCTTTCCTCCACATATGCAAAAATGCCATGTAAAGCGGGCTTATAGCCCACTATTGTACTTACTTGCCCCTACAGGTGCTAAGCCTGCCACATAGGCATAAAGTCTGATGTGGCAAGTTAATTAAGAACAGAGAGACTAGTTTGGTGACCCAAGGAAGAAACGGTGCTAAGTGCGTGTACCTAGGTGAAAATACAATTTTGAGTCTATAGCTAATTAAATGAAGAAAACTTAGCAACAAAAAAATAAGCACCTATGCATTGGGAACGTGATTGCTAAGCCATTTTATGCCCTTAGCACCTCATTTAAGCACCATTTCATTGGAAGAGGTCACTCCTTGGCAAATGCAATAAATACAACGAAGAAAGAGATAGAGAAAAGTAAAAAAAACTCTTATAGCCAACCTTATAGCTAATCTTGTTGTAGTATGAGTGACTAAGTGATGACTATGTATGACATGCCAACATCAGATAGCCTTCCCTCAAAAAGAACATCATATAGCCTAATGCACCATGTTAAATCTCCAAGGGCGGCAACGGTCATTGTAGGCGCGACCATGATACGGGCTGCTAGCAGCCCTTGGATCTGAGATCGAACGATCGCATGCTAAGTTGCTGAAAATTTTGCAGAATAACCTTCCGGGATAGGATATTCACCCATAGGTCTAGAATCACGCCATGCAACCGTTCGATCTTAGATCCAAGGGCTTTCGGAAGCTCGTATCATGGGAGAATGGAAAGCTTCTATCACCTGTATTTTTCTTACGCTTGACATGACATCGAAAGCCATTTAATTGGGCGTCGAGTAGACATGACATCTAATTGGGACCCCATAGTACTGTGCATGATCCATTTATCCACCAGGAAAGCCACTACCCTGCTGTTCGCACGCCCCACTGATTTTTACAATTGGAAAACTGCTAGTAGTTCGCTCCTACTCGTCCCCGGACGTCCTTTAACATTACGGAAGTTCGCTCCTAGTTGTTCCGTCCTTTCACATTATGGCGGTTCCACTAATCCTAACCCTCCTCCAAAATCCATGGCGTCCCAAATCTCCATGATCAGCGGTGAGTACAAGGTTAGAACCATCACCGGCGATGAGTTTATCGTCATCTACACCAGTTCTTCTGCGATAGTGAAAGGATGCCTTGCTCGCTTCAGACGCATGTTCGAAAACTCAAATGATGAGTGGGTCGCTGGGCTAGATGTTGAGTACACCACAACCCTGGACAAAGAGAAGAATATAAAGGAGGAAGAGAAGATGAAGCCTGCCGTGATCCAGGTTTGCGTGCATGACTTATGCTTGGTCTACCACATATGCCATGCCGACGTTGAGTGTGAGGAATTTAAGAACTTCCTCAAGGGGGGCCTAGTCAAATTCGTTACTTAGACTTTACGAACGACAGAACAGTCCTCGGTCGGATAGGCCTCGTTGTAGGCAACCCCTTCGACCTCCAGAAGAATGGGCCAGTGCCCTCCCATGATCATCCTTCAATGCTGACCCTAGCAGGAGCCATGGTTCATCCTTCATATGGTAAACTAAAGAATCCTCCGCACACGTTTCATCATGCATGGCACTGGAATGTACTAGATATAGACCACATCCACTATGTTGCAATGGATGGCTACCTTTGTTTCAATATCTACAAGGGTTGGATGAAGAGCCAGAGCCAAGTGTGCGGTTCAAGCAAAGAAGTATCGGCCAAGAGGAAGAGGGACAAGGACGAAGTCGAGGATATGGACGAGGACTCTGAGTAAGGTGGCAGTGTCATTGCTCATAGTCGTTCTAGTGCAGTGTCTATCGGATTAGTTACTTAGTTTAATTTCAGGTGTGCTTAGTTTTATTTGAGGGGTGTGCTGTGCTGAGCCCCCAGCAGAACTATGTTATATTTCTTCTCGTTACTTTAAATCTTCAGAACGTACATACTAGTATTTCTTACAGTTCATCTTTTAGTTGGTATAGTACTACCACCCGTTTCTTCACATTATATACGTACAATATATATGTCCAACATCATATAGCCAGCAGTTTAGTTGTCAAAGAATTTGAGGGTGCTTAGTTTTGTCAAAGAATTTCAGGGTGCTTAATTTTATTTGAGGGGTGTGTTGCACTGGACACCATTATTGTGACTCAAATCTCTTTTGCCATGTTATAATGACATAAATACCGATGGACCAACATGCCGGCTCTCCCTCTATCTCACTACAGTAAAATAAAGTGTGGGGCCTACTTGATCCCAACAATGTTCTTATTTTCCTATAAAATTATTCGCTTGGTTACTTCTAACAAGCGGGGTGATACGTCTCCAACATATCTATAATTTTTTATTGTTCCATTCTATTATATTACCCGTTTTGGATGTTTATGGGCTTTACTTTACACATTTATATCATTTTTGGGACTAACCTGCTAACCGGAGGCCCAGTCCGTATTGCTGTTTTTTTGCCTATTTCAGTGTTTCGAAGAAAAGGAATATCAAACGGAGTCCAAACAGAATGAAACCTTAGGGAGCGATCTTTTTGGAACAACCGTGATCCAAAGGACTTGGAGTGGAAGTCAAGAAACAACAGAGGTGGCCACGAGGGTGGAGGGTGCCCCTCCCCCTACTGGGCGTGCCCCCCTATCTCGTGGGCCCCTCGGGCGTCCACCGACCTACTTCTTCCTCCTATATATCCCATGTACCCCGAAAACAACAGGGGAGCCCACGAAAAACTATTTCCACCGCCGTAACCTTCTGTATCCACGAGATCCAATCTTGGAGCCTTTGCCAGCGCTCCGTCGGAGGGCGAATCGACCATGGATGGCTTCTACATCAACACCATACCCTCTCCGATGAGTTGTGAGTAGTTTACCACAGACCTTCGGGTCCACAATTATTAACAAGATGGCTTCTTCTCTCTCTTTGAATCTCAATACAAAGTTCTCCTTGATCTTCTTGGAGATCTATTCGATGTAACTCTTTTTTGCGGTGTGCTTGTCGAGATCCGATGAATTGTGGGTTTATGATTAAGTTTATCTGTGAGAAATATTTGAATCTCCTCTGAATTCTTTTATGTGTGATTAAGTTATCTTTGCAAGTCTCTTCGAATTATCAGTTTGGTTTGGCCTACTAGATTGATCTTTCTTGCAATGGGATAAGTGCTTAGCTTTGGGTTCAATCTTGTTGTGTCCTTTCCCAGTGACAACAGTGGCAGCAAGGCATGTATTGTATTGTTGTCATCGAGGATAAAAAGATGGGGTTTATATCATATTGCATGAGTTTATCCCTCTACATCATGTCATCTTTCTTAATCCGTTACTTTGTTCTTTATGAACTTAATACTCTAGATGCATGCTGGATAGCGGTCGATGTGTGGAGTAATTGTAGTAGATGCAGGAAGGAGTCGGTCTACTTGTCACAGACGTGATGCCTATATACATGATCATGCCTAGATAATCTCATAATTATTCACTTTTCCATCAATTGGTCGACAATAATTTGTTCACCCACCATAATACTTATGCTATCTTGAGAGAAGCCACTAGTGAAACATATGGCCCCCGGTTCTATCTTTCATCATATAAGCTTCTAATCCATCTTTTATTTAAAATCTTTACTTTCCAATCTATATTATAAAATACCAAAAATATATTTATCTTATCATACTATCTCTATCACATCTCACTTTCGCAAGTGGCCGTGAAGGGATTGACAACCCCTTGTTTCATTGGTTGCGAGTTCTTGTTTGTTTGTGTAGGTGCGTGGGACTTTTGAGGAGCCTCCTACTGGATTGATACCTTGGTTCTCAAAAACTGAGGGAAATACTTACGCTACTATTGCTGCATCACCCTTTCCTCTTCAAGGAAAACCAACGCAAGCTCAAGACATAGCAAGATGGACCTATAGGATAAATTTTGCATCTACCTTAGTAATAAATTTTGCATCTACCTTCTGTTTAGTTGTGTTTTTATGTTTTATTTAGTGTTTGTGCCAAGTAGAACCTATAGGATAACTTATGGTGATAGTTAATTTGATTCTGCTGAAAAACAGAAACTTTGCACGCACCAAAATAATTTTGGCAATTCACAGAAATTTGATTATGCGTTGATTATTTTTTCTGTAGATCGATAGAGAAATTTCCCAGGACTTCCTATTTTGGTAGGAGTTTTAGAGTTCCAGAAGTATTCGAGAGTTACAGATAGCTAGAGACTGTTCTGTTTTTGACAGATTCTATTTTTCTTGTGCTGTTTGCTTATTTTGATGCATCTATGGCTAGTATTAAGTGGTATGAACCATAGAGAAGTTGGATACAGTAGGTTTAACACCAATATAAATAAAAGAATGAGTTCATTATAGTACCTTATGTGGTGGTTTTGCTTTCTTTCACTAACCCAGCTTATAAGATTTCCTATTGAGTTTTGTGTTGTGAAGTTTTCAAGTTTTGGGTAAAGATTTGATGGATTATAGAATAAGGAGTGGCAAAATCCTAAGATTGGGGATGCCCATGGCACCCCAAGATATTCAAGAATAGCCAAAAGCCTAAGCTTGGGGATGCCCCGGAAGGCATCCCCTCTTTTGCCTTTGGTTATTGGTAACTTTACTTGGAGCTATATTTTTATTCGCCACATGATATGTGTTTTGCTTGGAGCGTCTTGTATGATATTATTCCTTGATTTTTAGTTTACCACAATCATCCTTGCTGTAAACACCTTTTGGGAAGAAGCCCACTTGATTTAACTTTATTAGAATACTCTATGTGCTTCACTTATATCTTTTGAGCTTGATAGTTTTTCCTCTAGTGCTCCACTTATATCTTTTAGAGCACGGCGGTGGCTTATTTTTGAAGAAATTTTTGATCTCTCATGCTTCACTTATATTATTTTGAGAGTCTCTTAAAACAACATGGTATTTTCTATGGTTATAAAATTGGTCCTAGAATGATGGGCATCCAAGTTGGGTATAATAAAACCTATCATAGGAAGTGATTTGGATGCTCTGATCACTTTGATGCTTGATAATTGTTTTGAGATATAGAAGTGGTGATATTAGAGTCATGCTAGTTGGGTGATTATGAATTTAAAGAATTCTTGTCTTGAAGTTTGTGATTCCCGTAGCATGCACGTATGGTGAACCGCTTTGTGATGAAGTTGGAGCACAATTTTATTTATTGATTGTCTTCCTTATGAGTGGCAGTCGGGGATGAGCGATGGTCTTTTCCTACCAATCTATCCCCCTAGGGATGCGTGTAGTACTTTGTTTTTGATGACTTGTAGATTTTTTGCAATAAGTACATGAGTTCTTTATGACTAATGTCGTGTCCATGGATTATACGCACTCTCACCCTTCCACCATTGCTAGCCTCTCTTGTGCCACGCAACTTTTTCCGGTACCATACACCCACCATATACCTTCCTCAAAACAGCCACCATACCTACCTATTATGGCGTTTCCATAGCCATTCCGAGATATTTTGCCATGCAACTTTCCACCGTTCCGTTTATATGACACGCATCATCATTGTCATATTGCTCTTTGCATGATCATGTACTTGACATCGTATTTGTGGCAAGGCCACCTTCATAATTTTCATACATGTCACTCTTGATTGCTTGCATATCCTGGTACACCGCCGGAGGCATTCATATAGTGTCATATCTTGTTGTAAGTATTGAGTGGTAATCTTGAGTTGTAAGTAAATAAAAGTGTGATGATCTTCTTTATTAGAGCATTGTCCCAGTGAGGAAAGGATGATGGAGACTATGATTCCCCCACAAGTCGGGATGAGACTTCGTACTTTATAAAAAAGAGAGGCCAAAGAGCCCACCAAATAAAAAAAAGAGGCCAAAAAAAGAGAAAGGCCAAATAAGAAATAAAAATATGAGAGAAAAAGAGAGAAGGGACAATGCTACTATCCCTTTTTACCACACTTGTGCTTCAAAGTAGCACCATGATCTTCATGATAGAGATTCTCCTATGTTGTCACTTTCATATACTAGTGGGAATTTTTAATTATAGAACTTGGTTGTATATTCCAATGATGGGCTTCCTCAAAATGCCCTAGGTCTTCGTGAGCAAGCGAGTTGTATGCACACCCACTTAGTTTCTTTTGTTGAGCTTTCATACATTTATAGCTCTAGTGCATCCGTTGCATGGCAATCCCTGCTCACTCACATTGATATCTATTAATGGGCATCTCCATAGCCCGTTGATACGCCTAGTCGATGTGAGACTATCTTCCTCCTTTTTTTGTCTTCTCCACAACCACCGTTCTATTCCACTTAAAGTGCTATGTCCATGGCTCACGCTCATGTATTCCGTGAAAGTTGAAAAAGTTTGAGATTACTAAAGTATGAAACAATTGCTTGGCTTGTCATCGGGGTTGTGCATGATTAAATACTTTGTGTGATGAAGATAGAGCAACAGCCAGACTATATGATTTTTTAGATAACTTTCTTTAGCCATGTTATTTTGAGAAGACATGATTGCTTGATTAGTATGCTTGAAGTATCACTACTCCTTATGTCAATATGAACTTTTATTTTGAATCATTTGGATCTGAACATTCATGCCACAATAAAGAAAATTACATTGAGAATTATGCTAGGTAGCATTCCACATCAAAAATTCTATTTTTATCATTTACCTACTCGAGGACGAGCAGGAATTAAGCTTGGGTATGCTTGATACGTCTCCAACATATCTATAATTTTTGATTGTTCCAGGCTATTATATTACCCGTTTTGGATGTTTATGGGCTTTACTTTACACATTTATATCATTTTTGGGACTAACCTACTAACCGGAGGCCCAGCACGTATTGCTGTTTTTTTGCCTATTTCAGTGTTTCGAAGAAAAGGAATATCAAACGGAGTCCAAACGGAATGAAACCTTCCGGAGCGATCTTTTTGGAACAAACGTGATCCATAGGACTTGGAGTGGAAGTCAAGAAACAATCGAGGCGGCCATGAGGGTGGAGGGCGCCCCCCCTACTGGGCGTGCCCCCCTATCTCGTGGGCCCCTCGGGCGTCCACCGACCCACTTTTTCCTCCTATATATACCCATGTACCCCGAAAACAATAGGGGAGCCCACAAAAAACAATTTCCAATGTCGTAACCTTCTGTATCCGCGAGATCCCATCTTGGAGCCTTCGTCGGCGCTCCGCCGGAGGGGGAATCAACCACGGAGGGCTTGTACATCAACACCATAGCCTCTCCGATGAGTTGTGAGTAGTTTACCACAGACCTTCGGGTCCATAGTAATTACCTAGATGGCTTCTTCTTTTTCATTGAATCTCAATACAAAGTTCTCCTTGATCTTCTTGGAGATCTATTCGATGTAACTCTTTTTGCGGTGTGTTTGTCGAGATCCGATGAATTGTGGGTTTATGAGTTTATCTATCAGAAATATTTGAATCTACTCTGAATTCTTTTATGTGTAATTAAGTTATCTGTGCAAGTATCTTTGAATTATCAGTTTGGTTTTGCCTACTAGATTGATCTTGCTTGCAGTGGGAGAAGTGATTAGCTTTGGGTTCAATCTTGCTGTGTCCTTTCCCAGTGACAGCAGGGGTAACAAGGTACGTATTGTATTGTTGCCATCGAGGATAAAAAGATGGGGTTTATATCAAATTGCATGACTTTATCCCTCTACGTGATGTCATCTTTCTTAATGCGTTACTCTATTTTTTATGAACTTAATACTCTAGATGCATGCTGGATATCGGTCGTTGTGTGGAGTAATAGTAGTAGATGCAGGCAGTAGTCGGTCTACTTGTCATGGATGTGATGCCTATATACATGATCATGCCTAGATAATCTCATAATTATTCGCTTTTCTATCAATTGCTCGACAGTAATTTGTTCACCCACCGTAACACTTATGCTATCTTGAGAGAAGCCACTAGTGAAACCTATGGCCCCCGGGTCTATTTTTCATCATATAAGCTTTTAATCTATCTTTTATTTGCAATCTTTACTCTCCAATCTATATTATAAAATCCCAAAAATATATTTATCTTATCATACTATATCTATCACATCTCACTTTCGCAAGTGGCCGTGAAGGGATTGACAACCCCTTTGTTGCATTGGTTGCGAGTTCTTGTTTGTTTGTGTAGGTGCGTGGGACTTTTGAGGACCTCCTACTGGATTGATACCTTGGTTCTCAAAAACTGAGGGAAATACTGACGCTACTATTGCTACATCACCCTTTCCTCTTCAATGAAAACCAACGCAAGCTCAAGACGTATCAAGAAGGATTTCTGGCGCCGTTGTCGGGGAGGTCTTCTCTCAAGTCAAGACATACCAAGTACCAATCACAAACTCATCTCCCTTGCACTTACATTATTTGCCATTTGCCTCTCGTTTTCCTCTCCCCCACTTCTCCCTGGCCGTTTTATTCGCCCTCTCTTTCCCAATCTCCTCTCTCTTTTCCATTTGCCTTCTCGTTGCCATGGCTCAATTAAAAAGAACTAAGGGTCCTTTCCAGGGTTCTAGTACCTTGGATAACCCCTCTATCCTCTCTAAGCTCATAAATAATGATGCTATGGAAAGACCCAACGGGGTCACCGATGGGAGCTTAAATAATTTTCATGATGATGACTCCAGAATTTTTCACTATTTGCTTGATGAGTCTTTAAAATATGCTAGGGATAGGTTATTAAGGATTCGGGCTAGCTATGTGCCACAATATCAAATTGAAGTTTACCTTAAGAGTTTCTATGTTAGCTTACCCGCTTCTTTCAAGCAAGTTCTAGATTCTATTTTTGAAGAAGGTTTTCTTAAGGGGGATGCTATAGATACCTATGAAAACTATATTTGGGCACCCTATGAATGATAAGGTTGAATCTACCACTCTCTTATGCTTTTATCAAAATGAAATTATCAAAGAGATGAAGGCTAGCTTGGATGCAAATTTCCGTAATGTGCTTAATCTTACTTCCTCCACTAATGGAAATGTGCTTTCCCTAAATAGAAGAATGAATGCCATAGAAAGGAAATCCTCTCTTTCATTTCCGAGTCCCAAAGATGGCACTAGTTAGGTCTATCCTCACTTTTATGCCTAGCTAGGGGCGATAAACGATAGCGCTAGTTGGGAGGCAACCCAATTTTATTTGTGTTTTTTGTTTTTGCTCCTGTTTAGTAATAAATTTTGCATCTACCTTCTGTTTAGTTGTATTTTATGTTTTATTTAGTGTTTGTGCCAAGTAGAACCTATAAGATAACCTATGGTGATAGTTAATTTGATTCTGCTGAAAAACAGAAACTTTGCACGCACCAAAATAATTTTGGTAATTCACAGAAACGTGCTTTTGCATTGATTCTTTTTGGTGTAGATCAAGATAGAAATTTCCCAGGACTTACTATTTTGGTAGGAGTTTTAGAGTTCCAGAAGTATTCGAGAGTTACAGATAGCTACAGACTGTTCTGTTTTTGACAGATTCTGTTTTTCTTGTGTTGTTTGCTTATTTTGATGCATCTATGGATAGTATTAAGTGGTATGAACCATAGAGAAGTTGCATACAGTAGGTTTAACACCAATATAAATAAAGAATGAGTTCATTACAGTACCTTATGTGGTGGTTTTGCTTTCTTTCACTAACGGAGCTTATGAGATTTCCTGTTGAGTTTTGTGTTGTGAAGTTTTCAAGTTTTGGGTAAAGATTTGATGGATTATAGAATAAGGAGTGGCAAAAGCCTAAGATTGGGGATGCCCATGGCACCCCAAGATATTCAAGAATAGCCAAAAGCCTAAGCTTGGGGATGCCCCGGAAGGCATCCCCTCTTTCGCCTTCGTTTATCGGTAACTTTACTTGGGGCTATATTTTTATTCGCCACATGATATGTGTTTTGCTTGGAGCGTCATGTATGATATTAGTCTTTGATTTTTAGTTTACCACAATCATCCTTTCTGTACACACCTTTTGGGAAGAAGCCCACTTGATTTAAATTTATTAGAATACTCTATGTGCTTCACTTATATCTTTTGAGCTTGATAGTTTTTGCTCTAGTGCTTCACTTATATCTTTTAGAGCACGGCGGTGGATTAATTTTGAAGAAATTGTTGATCTCTCATGCTTCACTTATATTATTTTTAGAGTCTCTTAGAACATCATGGTATTTGCTATGGTTATAAAATTGGTCCTAGAATGATGGGCATCCAAGTTGGGTATAATAAAAACTATCATAGGAAGTGAATTGGATGCTCTGATCAATTTGATGCTTGATAATTGTTTTGAGATATAGAAGTGGTGATATTAGAGTCATGCTAGTTGGGTGATTATGAATTTAAAGAATGCTTGTGTTGAAGTTTGTGATTCCTGTAGCATGCACGTATGGTGAACCGCTTTCTGATGAAGTTGGAGCACAATTTTATTTATTGATTGTCTTCCTTATGAGTGGCGGTCGGGGACGAGCGATGGTATTTTCCTACCAATCTATCCCCCTAGGAGCATGCGCGTAGTACTTTTTTTTTGATGACTTGTAGATTTTTTGCAATAAGTACATGAGTTCTTTATGACTAATGTTGAGTCCATGGATTATACACACTCTCACCCTTCCACCATTGCCAGCCTCTCTTGTGCCGCGCAACTTTCGCCGGTACCATACACCCACCATATACCTTCCTCAAAACAGCCACCATACCTACCTATTATGGCGTTTGCATAGCCATTCCGAGATATTTTGCCATGCAACTTTCCACCGTTCCGTTTATATGACACGCATCATCGTTGTCATATTGCTCTTTGCATGATCATGTAGTTGACATCGTATTTGTGGCAAGGCCACCTTCATAATTTTCATACACGTCACTCTTGATTCATTGCATATCCCGGTACACCGCCGGAGGCATTCATATAGAGTCATATCTTGTTCTAAGTATTGAGTTGTAATCTTGAGTTGTAAGGAAATAAAAGTGTGATGATCTTCTTTATTAGAGAATTGTCCCAGTGAGGAAAGGATGATGGAGACTATGATTCCCCCACAAGTCGGGATGAGACTTCAGACTTTATAAAAAAGAGAGGCCAAAGAGCTCACCAAATAAAAAAAAGAGGCCCAAAAAGAGAAAGGCCAAATAAAAAATAAAAAAATATGAGAAAAAGAGAGAAGGGACAATGCTACTATCCCTTTTTACCACACTTGTGCTTCAAAGTAGCACCATGGTCTTCATGATAGAGAGTCTCCTTTGTTGTCACTTTCATATACTAGTGGGAATTTTTCATTATAGAACTTGGCTTGTATATTCCAATGATGGGCTTCCTCAAAATGCCCTAGGTCTTCACGAGCAAGCGAGTTGGATGCACACCCACTTAGTTTCTTTTGTTGAACTTTCATACATTTATAGCTCTAGTGCATCCATTGCATGGCAATCCGAACTCACTCACATTGATATCTATTAATGGGCATCTCCATAGCCCGTTGATATACCTAGTCAATGTGAGACTATCTTCCTCCTTTTTTGTCTTCTCCACAACCACCATTCTATTCCACTTATAGTGCTATGTCCATGGCTCATGCTCATGTACTGCGTGAAAGTTGAAAAAGTTTGAGATTACTAAAGTATGAAACAATTGCTTGGCTTGTCATCGGGGTTGTGCATGATTAAATACTTTGTGTGATGAAGATAGCGCAACAGCCAGACTAAATGATTTTGTAGATAACTTTCTTTAGCCATGTTATTTTGAGATGACATGATTGCTTGATTAGTATGCTTGAAGTATCACTATTCCTTATGTCAATATGAACTTTTATTTTGAATCATTTGGATCTGAATATTCATGCCACAATAAAGAAAATTACATTGAGAATTATGCTAGGTAGCATTCCACATCAAAAATTCTGTTTTTATCATTTACTTACTCAAGGACGAGCAGGAATTAATCTTGGGTATGCTTGATACATCTCCAATGTATTTATAATTTTTTATTGTTCCATGCTATTATATTACCCGTTTTGGATGTTTATGGGCTTTACTTTACACATTTATATTATTTTTGGGACTAACCTACTAACCGGAGGCCCAGCCCGTATTGCTGTTTTTTTCTTTGCCTATTTCAGTGTTTCAAAGAAAAGGAATGTCAAATGGAGTCCAAACGGAATGAAACCTTCGGGAGCGATCTTTTTGGAACAAACGTGATCCATAGGACTTGGAGTGGATGTCAAGAAACAATCGAGGCGGCCACGAGGGTGGAGGGCGCTCCCCCCCCTACTGGGCGCGCCCCCTATCTCGTGGGCCCCGCGGCCGTCCACCGACCCAGTTTTTACCCATGTACCCCGAAAACATCACGGGAGCCCACGAAAAACTATTTCCACAGTCGTAACCTTCTGTATCCGACAGATCCCATCTTGGAGCCTTCGTCGGTGCTCCGCCGGAGGGGGAATCGACCACGGAGGGCTTCTACATCAACACCATAGACTCTCCGATGAGTTGTGAGTAGTTTACCGCAGACCTTCGGGTCCCTAGTTATTAGCTAGATGGCTTCTTCTCTCTCATTGAATCTCAATACAAAGTTCTCCTTGATCTTCTTGGAGATCTATTTGATGTAACTCTTTTTGCGGTGTGTTTGTCGAGATCCGATGAATTGTGGGTTTATGATTAAGTTTATTTATGAGAAATTTTTGAATATCCTCTGAATTCTTTTATGTGTGATTAAGTTATCTTTGCAAGTCTCCTCGAATTATCAGTTTGGTTTTGCCTACTAGAATGATCTTTCTTGCAATGGGAGAAGTGCTTCGCTTTGGGTTCAATCTTGTGGTGTCGTTTCCAAGTGACAGCAGGGGCAGAAAGGCACGTATTGTATTGTTTCCATCGAGGATAAAAACATGGGGTTTATATCATATTGCATGAGTTTATTCCTCTACATCATGTCATCTTTCTTAATGCGTTACTCTGTTCTTTATGAAATTAATACTCTAGATGCATGTTGGACAGCGGTCGTTGTGTGGACTAATAGTAGTAGATGCAGGCAGGAGTCGGTCTACTTGTCACGGATGTGATGCCTATATACATGATCATGCCTAGATAATCTCATAATTATTCTCTTTTCTATCAATTGCTTGACAGTAATTTGTTCACCCACCATAATACTTATGCTATCTTGAGAGAAGCCACTAGTGAAACCTATGGCCCCCGGGTCTATCTTTCATCATATAAGATTTTAATCTATCTTTTATTTGCAATCTTTACTTTCAATCTATATTAGAAAATACCAAAAATATATTTATCTTATCATAGTATCTCTATTAGGTCTCACTTTCGCAAGTGGCCGTGAAGGGATTGACAACCCCTTTGTTGCGTTGGTTGTGAGTTCTTGTTTGTTTGTGTAGGTGCGTGGGACTTTTGAGGAGCCTCCTACTGGATTGATACCTTGGTTCTTAAAAACTGAGGGAAATACTTATGCTACTATTGCTGCATCACCCTTTCCTCTTCAAGGAAAACCAACGCAAGCTAAAGACGTAGCACGGGGGCACAGTTATCATTGTGAGAATCGGCTTATTTTTGTCATGTAACATGGTCAACGGGTTTGACGTGAAAATAACAACGTCTAATGGCATTTTGAGCAAACATCTAACTTAATGATAGAATTTTTGAGATATCTAATTGCATTTTTGAGCAGGCATCTCACGGATCGATAGCATTTTCGAGTAGTTGTAACTTCTAATGGAAAAATTGAGTAGTGATACACAACTTGTGGCATAAATAATAAGAACCCAAGAATTAAATATGTATGTTAATTTCTTTAATAGAATTTAGCACCCCTTTTTTAATAGTACTATATGCGTAATTTGGCGATGAGCGCTCTCTATATGTACCACCTTTTTTCTTTAATTTCATCTTGTTAGTTTTGCTCCATGGCGCAATCCATCGATACTACTACTGTACAAAAGTATACATTTTTTAAAAGGCTAGAGGGCGGGGCAGACTAGCTTGCTCGGTTTCATGAGAGGGGAGGGCCTTTGTGATTTGATGGCTCATTACTGGTAGAAGGCGGGGCCTTGTGATTAGACTACTCATGTAAATGTGCCGATGACGTGAGGAGAAGCAAAAAAACGTGCGGTATACTCAAGTTTTCCACTGGAGTAGTACTACGACGGAGGAGCACGAAACACGGCAGCCCAGTGCCATATGGCAATAAAAAATGATATAATTTGCTAGTCATCTCATTGTTAGCATTGTTCTATTCATGCCTCGCAGAGAGCATAACACGTGCGGCGAAGCACCCAAAGAAAAACAAGAAACATAGGAGCAAAAGAAAAAGAAAGATTATCACCCAAAAAAAAGAAGGAAGACACACACACAAGTCTAGGGCACTGCTCTCAGTACATGAAGGGTTCTTGTCCGCGGAGTCGTAACTACTTCTTCATCGCCTCCACGACCTCCATCTACTTGCGCATCTCCTCCGCCATATTCTTCATTCTGTCCATGGCATGGGATTTCTCGACACGAGCCTTCATCATCTATTCCACCGCTGCATTACGTACCTTGACACCAGCCGGGTGCTTGATGCGGAGCTTCGCCAACTCCTCCTTCTGTTCCATGACGAGGGCCTGCAACATCTTCATCGAGGAACTACTATTCTCATGCAGCTTCTTCCAGCCGGCGTTCTTCTCCTTTAGCGGGTCAAGCTCGAGGCAGAGCTTCGCCTTGTCCTCCTAAAGTTGCAGGATTTTGCAGGTCGCCTTCTTCTCCGTGGCAATGCTCTTCTTTAGCAGCATCACCAAGCCGACGGTCAACTCCCCCTGCTCATTGAGCTCAGCGGGCATGTTGTCGAGGCTCTCCTTCAGCAGCTCCACCAAGTCGTGGATGAACTCCTTCTGCTTATTGAGGTGCTTATTGAGCTTACCTGGCATGCCATCGAGGATAATGATTCTAGCTGTCGGATTTCGGGTTCCGGCAAAACCCTTAAGGTTCAAACTATGGGGTGCGCGCGAAGATCTTCTCCCTACCGAAACACGCCCTCACCTCGCCGCAATTCTAAGCTAGAACAATGAACAACACAAGAGACACAAGGTTTATACTGGTTTGAGCCACCGTTGTGGTGTAATACCCTAATCCAGTGTGTGGTGTGGTGGATTGCCTCTTGGGCTGAGGATGAACAGTACAGAGGAAGAACAGCCTCGCGAGGATATGTGTTCTTGTGGTGGAACACGGATGAACCTAACTTGTTCTTCTACTATGGTGGATAGCCCTATATATAGAGGCCCTGGTCCTCTTCCTAAATATTGAGCGGGAAGGGAGACACAACGGCCATTTCGAAAGGGGACAACTAGTGCAAGCTATCCTGACTAAAGGTGGTCTTCGACTACCAAAGGCACTGGTGATGACGCCGTCTTGGGATCCACGGTGCCCTCTGTCCTGCCGTCCTGCTGGTCTTGGTCTCGTTGCACCGATATGGAAACCTTTTCTCGATGCCTCGGTACTCCGCGCCTGCGCTTGCCCCCTTTGCAACAAAGAGGAAACGAGGACATTACGCAGGCTGGCGCCCGCCTAGTCTTGATCGTCATGGCTTGCCTCACGGGCACCTCGCGAGGTACCCCTCGCCTTGATCTCTCCGCCTCCTCGCGAGCCTACCTGGTGAGGCCACCGCTGAGGAGGCCTTGCATCATCCGCCCTGCGAGGCTTGGCCCCTTGCGAGGGTCTTGCACTTGGGTTGATGGAGACGGGCCATACTGGGCCGCTGGTGAGTCACGCCACATGCCGCAGGCAGGCAAGTCTGGGGACCCCCGTTCCCAGAACGCCGACAGTGGCCACCGGGCCCAAGGCAAGCTCAGACTTGGCTTAGCAGCGAAGCCAAAGGGAAAATGCGGAGCGCTGCGGGCCCCCACAGCCCGCGGCCTTGGTCGCCGCGTGGCGGTTGATTGGACGTGGGCGTCTCGGCTTCCCCACGCTCCCTTGGCAACCGCCCAATTTGACGAGTCCCTGCTGCATGCAAAAAGAGTCATCATTACCTGTGATCATGGAGGTCGACGGTTGGCCTCCTTTGGGCTATAAATGGGGAGGGGAAAAAGCCCCCGTTGCACATCTCTTCTTGCTCCGCCTGCTTCTTGTCCTTCCTTGCTCCGGTTGGTTGGAGTGTCCCTTGGCACCCGTGAAGAGGTTCTCGGCCGCGGAGAAGGGGAAGGCTCGCCAGGAAGGTCCTGGCTCTCCCCTGCCCTAGCGCGGCCGTGGCCATCCCCACAAGCATCCCGCGACTCCCGTCGTGGCTCCTCGTGGTCGCAGTGGTGGGCCTTCACGCGGTGGTGGCCGCTAGTATCGAGGCAGCCCAGTCGGTGGAGGAAGGCGTGTCGCGGCTGTGCGGCCTCCACGGCCGCGCTTTCACTCGACAGAGGTGCTGCCGGAGTTTGTTGTGTGGTCGAACAACCCGGCCAGCAACTGGCTCCAGCTCCCCCGCTTATTCGTCGGCGAACTGCCGCCGCTGCCCCAGTGTGCTCTGGCTGCAGGCGGAGGGCTGTTGCAGCAGGGCCTCCTGGGTCGTGGTGGAGATCTCCATCGCCGGGAATGTGGCCCTGGCCCGGGGCTGCCAGACATTTACCCACACGCGTGGCCTGGTCCGGCGGTGCACCCTCCACTTCAAGTACGACGGCGACGCGACCCTCTACGTGAGGGTGTTCGGAGAAGACGGCCGCCGTGTTGGGTGCTGCCCAGAAGAAGATGACAGTGACGGGATGCTCGGCCTTGGCGACGGTCATGACGAGGGCGAAGGTGAACCCGCTCCCGGCGGTAACCGTAGCTCGCCAAGCTTCAGCAGCTCCTACTCCGTCGACAGCTCCTCCAGCGGAGTCTGATTGAGCTCAGGAGGATGACGCAGATCCCTTCTCGCAAGCTGTGTGCTGTTTTATTTTGTTTTCCTCTTTTCCTGCATTGAGAGAGAGAAGTATGGAGCCCCGTGGGGGCGTTCAATAGACTATGATCCCCTAATTACCGTACTTCATTTGTTGCTCTTGTGCTGTGTTATGGTGTCGTTGTTATGTGTCTGCACATAGGAACAACTTAGATCGGGACGTTTGAAGTAGTTTCCGCCTCGCCAGGTGCCTACCTGAGGCCTCGCCGGGCGCCTTGGAAGCTGCAAAAAATCTGTTGGGAGGATCATTTCCGAACCTTAGTCGCCATGGTTGCTGGCTATGGCCCGGGTGCTTGGTGTCGCGATGCCCGAGGGGCATGGACGGGGAGGGGTGCTCCCGCTGCGAACTCGAATGAGGGAGCCTCGCGAAAAACAGGAGAGGAAGGGCTCGTGAGGGCGCCCGCGCAGCCCCCTCGCGAGGTTTACGAGAAAAAGAGAGCAAGCCAGACAAAAGCCGAAAAGAGGGAACGGGGGAAAAAGACTGCAAGCAACTTCAATAAAGGTTCAAACAAGGGAGAACAAGCCAACTGCGGAATGCAAATGAAAAGCCGCGTCCGGTACCTAGTCTAGTCTTCGACGTCTTCTCACCATCGCGGAGCTAAGTACTGCCACTGGACATGGGTGGCAGCCCCCGAGGCCTGAGGGCGGCACTCCGGAGACTCCGGGGCGTGTACATCACCAACTCATTATTACGTGAGAGTGTCACGGGCGGCGAGCTTCACAGGCACTGGGCCTTCTTTACAGGCACCGGGCCTTTCTTTGGGCGGCGAGCTTCACAGGCACCGAGCCTTTCTTTGGGCGGCGAGCTTCAGAGGCACCGCGCCTTCTTCATAGGGACTGGGCCTTTCTTCAAGGGTATAACTTCCGGAGGTGCTTAATGTTACAAGCGTTTGGGATTGCCACCCCCTCCTGAGTCTCTAGGCACGCGGCACCAGGCGTGGAAACATGGAAAACCTTGAACGGGCCCTCCCACATGGGCGAGAGCTTATGCAGCCCTTCCCTGGAGAGAACCCGCTTGAGTACGAGGTCACCTACCTCGAGAGTCCTATGGCGGATATTGCGGCAATGATACCATCGCAGCGCCTGCTGGTATCTTGCTGCTCGTAGTGCAGCTTCTCGACGGTGCTCCTCCCCCAGCACGAGGTCCATCCCCCACATGGCGTCCTGTTGCGCTTCATCAAATGCGAGGACCCGCGCGGAGCGATGCCTGACCTCGTGAGGGAGGACCGCCTCTGCTCCGTAGACGAGGAAGAACGAGGTTTCTCCAGTCGACTTGGTGGCGGTAGTGCGGATGGACCATAATACGGACTAGAGCTCGTTGTACCAGCCCCTGCCGCAGGCCTCCAGCTTCTTTTTGAAGGTCCTGGTTTTGAGGCCCTTCAGGACCTCTGCATTGGCGCGCTCGGCCTGGCCGTTACTCCAGGAGTGTGCCACTGAAGCATAGCATATCTGCGTTCCAAGGTTAGCACAATATGTTTTGAAGAGATTGCTGGTGAACTACGAACCGTTGTCGGTGATGATGTGATTAGGGACCTCGAATCAGCTCACGAGGCCCTTGGTGAACTTGACTACAGAACCAGCTGAGATGGTGCAGACGGCTTCCACCTCCGCCCACTTGGTGAACCTGTCGATGTCGACGTAGAGGTAGCAGTAGCCCCCAGGCGCTCGAGAAAACGGGCCCAAGATATCCAGCCCCCAGACCGCGAACGGCCATGAGAGTGGGATGGTCTGCAGGCCCTGAGCCGGCTGATGGATCTTCTTGGCATGGAATTGGCAGGCTTTGTAAGCCTTCACCAGCTCGATTGCGTCGTTGAGTGCCGTAGGCCAGTAGAACCAGCTGCAAAATGCCGTGCCGATGAGGGTCCGTGATGACGAGTGTTGTCCGTAATCTACACCGTGTATGTCAGCCAGCAATTCCTTCCCCTGTTCCCTGGAGATGCAACGCAGGGAAACATCATTTGGCTACTTTCGGTAGAGCTCTCCATCTTGGATGTAGTAGGCCGTGGCCTGCCGGGCCACGCGTTCCGTGTCCTCCTCTTTCTTTGGCAGCGTCCCTTGCATCGGGTAGTCCTGGAATTCCATGGTCCAGCACCCCTCCTGAGTCTCCAGCACCAGGAGCAGGCGTGCTCCCAAGGTCAGGCCACATGCCGGGGCTCCTGTGCTAGGTGGCTGATGGAGTTCCTCCTGAGGTTGCGCTGTGCTTGACAGTGATGGTGCCACCGAGGTCTTGAAGAGCTGCTCCACGAAAATGCCAGGATCCTGAGGTAGCCGCCTAGATGCCCTCCTGGCGATGTCATCAGGCCCTTGGTTGGTGCCGCGGGGCACGTGCTGCAACTCCAGCCCCTAAAACTGCTTTTCCATCCTGCGCACCTCCGCAAGATACGCCTCCATGTGCTCGTCCTTCAGCTCATACACTTTGTTGGAGAAGTTGACGAGGAGCTGCGAATCTCCTTTGATGATGAGGCGCTTCACTCCCAGTGCTGCTACAGCTTTCAAGCCTGCTATGAGGCCCTCATATTCTGCTATGTTTTTGGAGACCTTCTCGCCATGCTGGAAGCAGAGCTGCACAGCGTAATAGAGCTTGTCCTTAGTGGGGGATATAAGCACTGCACCAGCCCCTGCGTCATGTCGTGAGAACGCTCCATCGAAGTACATGACCCAGCCATTTGGTGCCTCACTTCCTGGGGAAAATGACCGATCCTCGCCTGCCTCGAGCCCTGGCACCTCTGTCCATGCTGCCACAAAATCTGCAAGTGCGGCTCTTTTCGACGACCCTGGTTGTGCTGAACTCCAATTGAAACGCTTGCAGCTCAATGTTCCATTGGGAGACCCTCCTAGCGGAGTTGGGGCTCCTGAGTACCCTTTCCAATGGGTAGGCTGAGACGACCTTGATGGGGTGGCCTTGAAAGTAGTGCCGCAACTTTCACGAGGCCACCAATAGCGCGAGCAAGAGCTTCTGAGGTATGGGGTATCTTTCCCTTGCATCCCGCAGCATCGTGCCGACGAAATACACCAGATGCTCGACGATGTCCATGCCCTTCGGAGGTGCCTCCTGAGACGACTGAGCCCCAGCACCTGGCTGCCTGGTGCGGACTCTTCAGCCCTGGGGGCGTCTCCCTGTTGAGGCTGGTCTCCATCTGCCGAGGCCGTGGTCTTCACAAGGCCTTCCTGGTCTTGTGCTGGCACGGCCGGGGCCGTGGCCGGTCGTGACGCAGCCTTGTCCCGGCGCTCTTCCTGAACCGCCACTAGAGCAACACTAACGGAGTAGGGTGTGGCAACGAGGTAGAGCACCTGGGGCTCGAGAGGGCGCGGCGCCACCATCACAAGAGGGTTGGTCAGGTACTTTTTGAGGTCTTGAAACGCTTGGTCGACCTCCTGTGTCCATTCGGACGGGCCTTTCTTCTTCATCAGCTTGAAGAAAGGCAAGGCGCGCTCCCCTAGCTTGGAGATGAAGCGTCCTAGTGCTATCACGCGTCCGGTGAGCTTCTGCATTTCTCGGAGGGTTTGTGGTGGACTCATGTCTTCGATTGCCTTGACCTTCTCCGGGTTGGCCTCGATCCCTTTGTGGGCCACGAGGAAGCCCAGAAGCTTGCCAGAAGGAACGCCAAACATGCACTTCTACGGGCTGATTCGCAGGTCCACTTCGCGGAGGCTTGCAAAGGTCTCTTCCAGATCTTGGATCAAGGTCTTCGCCTCCCGAGACTTCACCACAATGTCGTCGACGTAAGCCTCGGCGCTTTTCCCGAGCTGCCAGCCTAAGGCGATGTGCATCAGCCGATGGAAGGTTGCACCCGCGTTTCGCAACCCGAACGACATGCAGGTGTAGCAGTATACCCCACATGGGGTCAGGAAGGCCGTCTTCTCCACATCTTCTACCGCCATCTTGATTTGGTGATAGCCCGAAAATGCATCCAGGAAACACAGCAGGTCGCACTCGGCGGTGGAGTCGACGATTTGGTCGATGCAAGGGAGCGGGAACGGATCTTGAGGGCAGGCCTTGTTGAGGTTGGTGATGTCGACGCACATGTGCTCCTTTCCACCCTTTTTCGGCACAACATTAGGGTTTTCCAGCCATTCAGGGTAGCAAACCTCCCGAATAACACCTGCTTCCTCTAGCTTGCGGGTTTCTTGGACGATGAAGGCCTACTTCTCGGTGGACTGCCGCCTTGATTTCTGCTTCACGGGGCGTACATTGGGGCACACATTTAGGTGATGCTCAGTCACCAACCTCGGGACCCCTGCTAGCTCCTTGGGCTCCCATGCGAACACATCTTTGTTCGCGTGCAGGAACTGCACCACCGCTTCCTCCTTGTCGGGGTCGAGGCTGGCACCAATGGTGAAGGTGTCTCCTAAGGACCCGTCCTCCTCAACCGGCACCTGCTTGGTCTCCGCATTGTCATGGGTGAAGAGCTGCTTCTTCTTGGTCGATGCAGCCCCCTTGGCCTTGGAAGTGTCCGTGCCGGCAGGATCTGCTGTCGCAGCTGTCTTGAGGGCGAGCTTGAGCGCCAGCAAAGCATCCTTGGTATCTCCAGCTACGGTGAGGACGCCGCTTCACCCGGGCATCTTCATGAGGTTGCAGGCCAGATGGGTTGCTGCCATGAACTGATCTAAGGCTGGATATCCAAGGATGGCGTTGTACGGGAGGCCGATGTGGGCGATGTCGAAGTTGACCAACTCCATGAGGAAGTTTTCGTGGGTGCCGAAGGTCGCAGGAAGGCGGATCTGCCCCAGGGAGCTGGAAGAACTGCCTCCGACGCCCGAGAAGGTACATGGACGAGGCTGAAGGCCTCCGCCGAGAGCACGTTGAAGCCAGCGCCGCCGTCGATGAGCGTCCTGGTGATAGCCACCTGGTAGATGGTGGGTGTGCAAAGCATTGGGAGCGCACCGAGCAGGCGGTGTTGATGGGGTGATTGTCCGAGTTGAAGGTCAGGTCGGCTTTGGGTGCCGCCCATCCCGGAGGAGCTCCTTGCCGCGCGAGGGCGGCATCGATCTGGCGGAAGAACGGCTTGGTGTGGCGGCCTGAGGGTGGCGCCTGCGAGCCGCCAAGGAGAGCTGCGACTGCCAGGGGCGCCGGCACATCATACCGGGTGAGGAAGAGGTTGTGCAGCTCCTGCCAGGAGGCCACAGAGGATGTTGGCAGGTTGAGAAGCCAAACACGTGGGATGCCGGTGAGGGCCATGGGAAACCAGTTGGCAATGACCTTGTCGTTGCCTCCGGCTTTGAGGACGGCCTCCTCGTATGCCAGCAGGAAAGCCAGCGGATCCGCCGCGCCATTGTAGCACGGCGGCATCTTTGCCTTGAACTTGTGCGGCCACTACACCTGCCGCAAGGCGGGGGCCAAGGCTCGGAGCCCCGTGGCCCCTGCGCTGGCATCGGCCGCCGGAGCCGGAGGCGCGTTTTCCGCCCTGAGGGCGATGCGCGGTGTTGGTGGAGAGCGAGCCGACGGACAAGAGAGCTCCGGCGCACCCCTACCAGGTGTGCCAAATGTCGGATATCGGGTTCTGGCAAAACCCTTAAGGTTCGAACTCTGGGGTGCGTGCGAAGATCTTCTCCCTACCGGAACACGCCCTCGCCTCACTGCGATTCTAAGCTAGAACGATGAACAACAAAAGATACACAAGGTTTATACTAGTTCGGGCCACCATTGTGGTGTAATACCCTAATCCAGTGTGTGGTATGGTGGATTGCCTCTTGGGCCGAGGATGAACAGTAAAGAGGAAGAACAGCCTCGCGAGGATAGGTGTTCATGTGGTGGAATGCGGATGAACTTAACTTGTTCTTCTACTGTGGTGGCTAGCCCTATATATAGAGGCCCTGGTCCTCTTCCCAAATATTGAGCGGGAAGGGAGCCAACAACGGTCATTTCGAAAGGGGACAGCTAGTACAAGCTATCCTGACTAGATGTGGTCTTCGACTACCAAAGGCACTGGTGATGACGCCATCTTGGCCTCCATGGTGACCTCCATCCTAACGTCCTGCTGGTCGTGGTCTCGTTGCACCGATATGGAAACCTTTGCTCCATGCCTCGGTACTCCGCACCTGCGCTTTCCCGCTTTTCACCAAAGAGGAAACGAGGACACTGTGCAGGCTGGCGCCCGCCTGGTGCCCACTTGGTCTTGATCATCATGGCTTGCGTCACGGGAACCTCGCGAGGTACCCCTCACCGTGATCTCTCCGCCTCCTTGCGAGCCTGTCTGGTGAGGCCGCCCCTGAGGAGGCCTTGCTTTGTCCGCCCCGTGAGGCTTGGCCCCTCGCGAGGATCTTGAACTTGGGTTGATAGAGACGGGCCGTACTGGGCCACTGGTGAGCCACGCCGTAGGCCGCAGGCAGGCAAGTCTGGGGACCCCCGTTCCCAGAACACCGACACCAGCGCCGCCAGCTCGGCATGTTCGCTTGGGAGCCAGCGCCTGCCCGTGAGAGATCTTTCGAGGTCTCTGCATGGTGGTGAGCCCTCTCTTTTTTCCGCAGCCTTGGTTGTCGCTCCCTTGTTACGAGTAATTCTCTACCTAGAGATCTATACACCGGCCATGGCAAGACGGATGAAGGACTTATGAGGAGGAAGGTAGAGTAATTTTTGGTTAGGTAGTTCCCCTTTTTATAACCTAAGTACTAGCACTAGTACTAAAACCTGCATAGTGGGAACACATTCAGGTTTGGTACGTACTAGTAGGTGTGAACAGGCTTGCACTTAATTGTAGCACTGGTACTTTCGAATGTGATGGGAACAAGGTAAAGATTAATTGATGGTTTTGGTTTCGAGGCCCGAAACGGCTCCTGATGAGTTTAGTGGAACATAAATTTCAAGTACTCCCTCCATCTCAGTTTACAAGGCTTGCGCGTGTATCTAGGTCGTCAATGTAACTTATATAAAATAAATTGTTTAACATAAAAAATATATCATTAAAATAGAATATTTGAAGTTTGTAATGATATGTTTTTCGTAATCTATCCTCTTATTATGTTGGTCAAATTAACGACCTAGGTACACATGCAAGACTTGTAAACAGAGATAGAGGGAGTACTACAATGCTCAAATGCGGTCGCACAAGTCAGTGATGTAACTAGTCCTACATGTCATACCAAGCCAATGCGTGTCCCTTTGGTAAGACGCGGGTGTTGGTGTGACCGACCGTAAAGTATTACGCGATGGAGACTTCTGGTCGTGGCTTCGGTTGATTGTCATGACCAAGCATTCTAAAACTAGTGATAAATCAATTACCATCTTTTTCCAAACGGCCAAGTATTTTCACAGGAATACAATACATACAGATGGAGTGATTGTCAAATTTGCAAACCGACATGGCGTTGCAAGTTCACTGCATCGCTGGCGGGGAAGGAGGGTAGCTCACCTCTCCTACGACGCATGCCCAGCGGCGTCGCTGCAACTGGTCCCGGGATTTGGCTTCTCCTACTGCCAATGAACAGTTGCACCGGCTTCTCATGCCATTGTGCAGGCATGCGCATTCTTTCTTTCGCATTCGACTCCGTGAATATGATCTCTACCATTAGCCCTAGCTCGAAATCAACGCGACGCTGCCAGATGCTGACATCCCTCAGCATCTATCCCCTGAGATCGACTTGCGTCTCCGCCTTGTGCTGCGCCAGGCGCTGCTCCTTGGAACTTCTCTCCAATCAATGCGACGCTTCCTCGATTCGATTTTTTTGCCACTTTTTATGACATGCATAAATGTTATGTTACCTACAAATATGGTCAAAAATTGGCACAAAATATGAAGGAGACCAATGGAAGTACTAGCAACCCATGATTTTGAGTGGAATGTCCTCTTGAATCCTACAGGATTGTATGAGTGTTTGATTGTGCATTCTTTCAAAGAGGTTTGAGTGGATGGGATGTTTCCTATGGAATCTAGTGCAAATGAATCCTATGGTTTACAACCGTACGAATCAAACAACCAAGATAGGAAAATTCCTAAGGATTAGAATCCTCAAAAATTCCTTTGAGAATCCTTTGAATCAAAGAAGCCCTTAATCTATTTTATGATTCATGGAATTGTGTGTTGTAAAGCATAAAGTAAAAACAAATAATGGCAATTCAACTAGAAACAAAGTTTGGGTTGTTATGATACGGAAGATTCTTGAACAAAGGAAATGCACTTGTGTTTTGAGGTTTGTGCATTATACTTAAGTTCAACCATGGAGTCTGCTAGATTGTACATGTGGCAAAATCCGGTGGGGGTAGAAGATGGTGCGAATGGGCCAAGTGGAGGGAGACTATGAAGGAGTGCACAAGTGCGAGATTGATATTTAAAGATAGGGGGCGAGAACGTGCGCTGTTGCACGCAGTGGCGGAGCCATGAAAAATAAATGAGGTAGGGGGCCAAGCATTGCTAATCCTTTACGAGGAGGGACAATTCATCAACTTAAACCATTTTACCAGAAATTGTCTAATGATCACATTCATAGTATCATCGATATATAGTAATGTTAGGGGCGGGGGCAGGGCCCTTGTTGCCCCCTGCCTTCACCACTATGCGCGCGTCTGAGAGATGAAGCGGAAGGCATGGATGATGAGAGGGGGACATTGTATATATAATTAATGTGGGTGAATTAGCTATGTAATCCTATATAGAGAGGTATAGATTGATCGATGTGGACGTGGGAAAGCGGGTGAGACCTCACTAGATATATGGATTGATCGGTTTGTGTGGAAAACTGTGAAAGACCTAGCTATATACACAAACACATAGAGGAACATCGATCGTTGCACATGCACATGAGAGATAAACAATGCCCGATATGAATGAGAGGGGGAGGTGTGTGTGTGTTCCTGCATGGGAGGCTGACCTGAAGAAAAAGATTGCATGTGTGCTATGGATAATGCCGACTCGTAGTGTGTGTGCATGCATGCACGAGAGAAAGTTAGTGGTACAATAATCAATGTACAGTTGAATTCATAATCAATGTACGACTGTGTGGGTGTAAAATACTAGGTGAGGTCATAATCAATGTACAGTTGAATTCAAATATTTGAATAAGAGATCATGATGTTTGAAATCCATGCATGCATGAATATAACGGAGATATGCGCAGTGTGGTTTGGAAATGAGAATGTTGTACTGTATACACATTGAACAAGGTCACACTGATTTGAATTTGAGATACTGATGGAAGACATTGTTTGGCCGCATTGCATCCGTGCATGGATACACTATTCTAATTGGAGAAGATGGGTGGCTTTCCCATTACATATCTATATCTATACCCCCATATATATTATATTTAATATTTTTTATATAGTGTGAGGATAACTTTAACTTTGTAAGATGCTCATTGGATGAGGCCAATCCGATGGTGCAGAGATGGCAAAGTTGAGCACTACTGGCCGTTGGATATCATCTAGATTCCACCAAATTTTGCCACATGTACAATCTAGAAGACTCCTTGGTTGAACTTAAGCATAATGCACAAACCTCAAAATACAAGCACTTCTTCTTTGTTCTAGAAGATTCTGTATCAGAATTTCCCAAATGTTTTTCTACATGATTTGCCATTATTTTTTTTACTTTATGCCTTACAACGCACAATTCCATGAATCTTAAAATAGATTAGCTTGCTTACAAAACTAGCTTATTTTGAATGAAATGAACTATAAGAATTAAATGAACATCTACATCATGCATATATGACTCAAAGCTTACATGCTATAATATGGTATTTATTCATAATTTGGTTGCCAAATCTCATGCGTGCAATGCACGTGTACCTTACTAGTCTAAATGGTGTTTGTGTGTGTGTTGTGCGTGTTAAACACATTGTACGTAGTATATCATACATTGTTTAGATTCCGAACATCTAGCTAGGGCATACATGTACTATGATTTAAATTCAACATAAAATGGATACACATATTTGAATTTGAGATCGTATGTACATGTAGTTCATATTTATATAGGAATTTACTTCTCCTATATTCATGTCATGTTTTCTGAAGATAATATTTAGATGGTTGTATAACTAACCCTAGTACAATCCCATTCAAACAGAGAAAATGTACTCAAATTTAGTCCATATGCTAGACAACACACATTGTTTTTTTATTATTGAGGGAAGTGCAAATTGTTTTGGTACTGTACACATTAGGTTTGTTGTCCGAATTTTTTAGTTTTGTTGTTGTTGTAATTGAATGCATTTCTACTAATATAGTAAAATGGGACATGGCTCTCTCTAGTGATGAGGTGCAAATTGTCTTTTTTTGGGTACATGTTAGGCTTGTTCTCCCGCCTCTTCAAGCCGTGCCTAGTTACCCCAAAATATTTAAGATATATCTTTGTCTCATTGTGATCCGACAACTCCCTCCATATCAACCCACACCTGGCTATTCCAAAATTACAACGCACGCGAAAACTCCCACCTCCTCTGAAATCCCGACACGCGAAATGCCCGTGATACCCATGAACTGAAAGAACCGCCTCAAATCGGTGGGGGTACTTTTGTAACTTACCCCGCATTTTGGACAAGCGCCCTAAGCCTTGGTTCCCCACTCCCATCCCATCTGCCCACCCATTCGTACACCAAGGCCGTGAAAACCCACGAATCCCAACACCCTCCTCCGTCCGTCACCCAGCCGGAGCCTATTCCCCGACGACATCGTCCACAACAACACCTCGACGTCCCACATCCATCGTACCAGATGAGGATCCGTCGTCGATCTCATCGTCTTGCTAGTTCAGCCACCTCGTCGTCCACCTCCAAGGAGCTGCCCCCATGTTCCCCTCGTCTTTCGTGCCACCTCCATTCCTACACCGCCATCTTCACTTGCACCGCCGAAAGAGCATCATCATCAGCGTTTCCTTGGATGAAGTTGCGGCCTAATCGGCGCCACCAAAGAGGTTGTACAGTAATCACCGCAATTTCTTCTTGATTCGATCTCACGGTGCTGCCGGCGCTCGGTCCCAAGCCGACACAGTGCGGCTCCATCCATGGCGGCGTTATCGGTAACTTCCTCCACGGCATCGCTCCCAATGTCAACATCAGTAGGAGCTGCTGCTGCTTTAGCTCTCGCTTGCACTGTTGCTCTGCTCTTGCTCTCGGTCCCCTTCCTGGTCTACTCTTGCTCCTACTCTTGCTCTTGCTTGCGCTGCTGCTCTCGCTCTTGCTATTGCTTGCGATGTTTCTCTCGGCCGACACGGTGCTGCCTGCTCTTGCTCACCTGATGCTGCTACACGACCAGCTACCCCGGCTCTCGCACACGCTACTGCTGTTGCTACTGCTTTTCTGCTACTAGTGCGTTCGGTTTTGACAGTAAAATTCAGTTTCGACAGTTAAGTTTAGTTTCGACAGTTAAATTCAATTTCGATAGTTAAGTTCAGAGATGAGCGGCTAATGTATTTTACATCTAGCACTTTGTGGTTATGTATTTTATGTCATCTATTGGAGATTCTATTAGAATTCCACTCAGGTTAACTTTGCCTCTCTTGTCCTACTTCAGCCTCGGCGTCGTACAACTCACCGGAGCTGCTCCAACGACGAAACCCTGCATCACAGCAGAGCAGTACCCCGGGCTCCATCTCGAGACGCCTAAGATCTTATTCCCCTCCTCCGACAACCAAGTTAGCCAGAGCATCCTCACTGACAACCCCAATCACGCTGAGATCGACATGGCTTCGCCAAAGAGGTCGTACACTTGTTGCATCTCTTTTTTACTCTACATGTTATATATATTGTCCACTGAGCACATGTAGTAATGTGAAATAGGATTATTTTATCCTACTATATGACAAGCACTGAGGTACTAGACAACTTAGCTATCCATGATGGACTCTCTTGAATGCCATCATTATTTATCTTTGCGCGTTTGAGTTGTGCATTTGTCGATGGGCCTGGGAGTTAGGCTAGTAGGGCAGTGGCCTGTGTCCAAAGTAATAGAAGTAGCACAAAAACATTTTTTTTGTGTAGGCTTTTCCTTTCTCAAGCCTGCCTACTATAATTACCAGTGCTTGAAAGGAAAAGTGAAGGAAAAACATAGGAATTGGAAAGTTTCCTATGGTACTACTATTCATGAATTTGGTTCAAAGGAATGGAGCAAAGGAAAACTATAGGATTTGTTTCTTTAGTGTCTCCTTGAAAGAAAAACCATAGGAATTTTAATTTCCACTTGTCCTCCTTTTCAAATTACTATTCATGAAGCACAATACTAAGAGATAGTAGCACAATAGCATTATAACCGTACATTTTCTTGTGGTTTGACTTAATCGCACCATGCTTCTTTGCATCCTGTGATCTTCCAATTCTTGTGAATCAAACACCCAGATTGGCAAAAATCTTGTGTTTTAAAATTCTCTGTTTTGCACGTGCATTCCTATCCTATTCATGTCTATTTCCTATCCCTGCATTGTTAGAATCCTCAAATTCAAACAAGCCCTTACACAATTAGTTCTGTTACGGATATGTTTCAAAGAAAACCTTGTGTGGTTTGTCCTGCTCCTGCGGCGCTGTGTTCCACCCCAGCTCAGCTACTCCAATGTTGGAAGGGTTCACCACAACAGGGATCCGCTCTCCACACTATCTTTCGCCGCCTCAGATCTTCTTCCCCACTGCCGGCAGCCACGACAACTGCATTACCATCATCAACTGAGAAGATGACCTTGAGGACTACACGGGTCCGCAAGAGAGGTCGCACTCTTCCGTGTCTGCTTACGTTATGCATTGCTTAATATGACGACATGCTACTTTATCGTCGTGTTCACCTATTAGACTCCGAGTCATGTCCAAACTAATGCTGAAACTTGAGTTTGTAAATGGTTGTTGGGTACATATTGGGGCAGCAATCAGTAATATCTGTCTACTATCTGGTAAATCTCGGGTGTCTATGAGTTTCATGTTGGGTGCAAACAAAAATTAAAGGAGTGATTATCCATATTTTTTAACTAAAGCTATTATCTTCCTAATATCATTGGTTTTGGGTCTATACACAGTTTGCTACCAACACTCTGGATTTGAGCATGCACTCCTTACATAATCTCACTATGTTTTATTCCTATGCAAGTCAGTTATTGTACACAATGGAGCTGAACATGTAGAGCAAAAGAGACGAGCCTTGCATGGCACTAAAATTTCATGCAGACGTCGCTCCATAGTGGGCGCAAAGGCAGCCCCCCTCCACCCATTTCGGATCGTAATCAAGAGGAAGATAACTGTTCTAAGGGGGATTCAGAAGGAGAAGACTCTCGGTGTCAAAACCGGCGGATCTCGGGTAGGGGGTCCCGAACTGTGCGTCTAAGGCTAATGGTAACAGGAGGCAGGGGACACAATATGTACCGAGGTTTGGGCCATCACTATGTAGGTAATACCTTACTTCCTGCTTGATTGATCTTGATGAATATGAGTATTACAAGAGTTGATCTACCACGAGATCGTAATGGCTAAACCCTAGAAGTCTAGCCTATGAGGTTATGATTGTTGTGGCTAAACCATAGAAGCCTAAACCCTCCAGTTTAGATTGACACCGGAGGGGGCTAGGGTTGTACAAAGTTGGTTACAGAGAAAGAAATCTACATATCCAAATCCCCAAGCTTGCCTTCTACGCCAAGAAGAGTCCCATCCGGACACGGGAAGAAGTCTTCGTCTTGTATCTTCATAGCCTACCAGTCCGGCCAAAGTATATAGTCCGGCTGTCCAAGGACCCCTTAATCCAGGACTCCCTCAGTGGCCCCTGAACCAGGCTTCAATGACGATGAGTCCGGCGAGCAGATTGTCTTCGGCATTGCAAGGCGGGTTCCTCCTCCGAATAATTCAAAGTAGATTCCGAACACAAGAACCATGTCCAGCTCTACAAAACAAGTTCCAAATACAACTGTAGAAAGTATAATATTTCACGAGTCCAATCCGCCGACAATTTTGGTAGCACGACTTACGCCGCCATTATGTTGAATCATTTTCTAGCCTGCCAGTCCATGTTTTGAGAGGCTGTTTTTATTGGCACGTCTTGTCAAAGCAGAGATCGTGTCCCCTTATTACGGGACGTTCATCAACACGGGCATGGGTAACCCAACTGTTCTGTTGGCATGATTCCTTGGGAATAGGCATGTTTTAAGGCCACGGAGGGACGTTTGATATTCGTCGCCTTTATAAAGAGGCTAAGGCATGTCCTTTTTCTTCCACGCTAGATCTTTCCTCCAACTCCCACCTCAAGTTCCAACACCCAAGGGTCAATCCAGTCGCTTTGAGCTTCCAGCCATGTCTAGACCCTGGCTTCAAGGCCGGTGGATGGCCTCTTCTGTCACAGAGGAGGATATCTCAAAGCTCAGGGAGGCAAGATACCTGATTGCGGAAATCCTCCACAGGCTTCCTACTCAAGGGCAGCTTATTCCCACTCCCAGATCCAATGAGAGCGTTGTGTTTGACGGTGTCCTGGACTAGGGGGTACTCACCACGTCATCTCCCAATCAGTTGGATTGGGCCGAGGACCCGCATGGTCGTATACTCATGGGCCAGTTCGGACAACCCCTGCCGCATACAAGGAAGACTCCACAAGACTTGGCACCCAAGACAAGGACTCTCCTAAATTCTAGGCCTCCTGTGTCTCATATAAACCAAGGCCAGGCTAGTCAATAGACAATCTCATATTCATTACTACAATCCCGTGGTAGACATATGTACTCTGTACTACACCCATATGAATACAATCAAAAGCAGGACGTATGGTTTTACCTCCATCGAGAGGGCCCGAACCTGGGTAAAATCATGTGTCCGTGTTACCATCGCTCCAAGACGCCTAGCTTAGGACCCCTACTACGAGATACGCCGTATATTGAACCAACATTGGTGCTTTCATGGAGAGCCTTCTAGGTGATCATCACAGATCGATGGGATGATCAGGTGATATTTTTTCAGTAAAGATTTTGTCTGGTGTAATTTATCTCTTTGGCAAAATCGTTGTTGCGTCGTGCTACTTTGTTTACAGGAGGATTGAGAAAATTTTAAGCAGCGGCAGCCCTGTCCGCCGCCGGACAGTACGTCCGATCCGATGATGACGAGGACGACCCACGCACGGTAGTACTTTGCATGGTGTCCAACTTGAATTCAACCATGCAGCAGACAGATCATGGCCGGGATCCGGACAATATACGGACGATCGGCCTATTCTGATGTGTGTTGGAACTACCACACAAGGATGACTGATGGCGGTGTTCCCGAGGTACTGATCCGGTGTGTTCCTACGCCGCCCAACCCAGCCGATGTGTGTTACTCGAAGTACTCGCGTGAGCGCACTGCACGCAGAGCTGAGAAGATCCCTGCTCAGCGTGATCCACCAGGGAGATCCTCTCACTTCTTTACTTTACACTAAATTATACAAGTATCAAGGAGGTTGGCTACTCAGTAGCATTTTTTGTTAAAGCATGTGTGCTCTAATCGTTTGATAGTACATGTTAGCTAAGTTGTACGGAGTACTAATCTACATAAAAGCTTTGTGTCAGCTTTTTACTTTTCAGGTGCCTCGTAGGCTACTTGGTTGTTTTTATGTCCACAGTACAGTGGACTGTGTGTCCATGACTCGGCCGACCTCCTCGTCATACGATGTCACGATGCTCCATCGCCTCGACCTGACAGGCTTCTCTTCCGCATGCTCCACGCCGAATTCATCATAGTGCCTTTGCATCATGCCAATATTGTCGCCCTGCAAAATCGGATCATATCATTCGACATCATCATCCCGTGAAATTGGGCCGAGCTGCGCCAGCACCGTCGCGTCGCCACTCCGACAAGCGAACCTTGGCGAACATGCTATGTTTCTTAAATTACTTATTTTGCATAGATAAAGGGATTTTTCATTTTCCCATCCTGCACTGCCTTATGTATGTAGGAAAATTAATAGTGGTGCACTATGCTGCCACATCTGCAAACCGACGTCGTCATCCCAATTGGCGTAAACCAGCTCGTGTGATCGTTTTGTTGGCCAAAATTGCCATACCGGCAGGCTTGGTTGCCTCGTGGACTTCGACATCGTTGAGAAGACTCTACCTCATCGAGCGTTCGGCACAAAGGCCATATTTCTTTTATTACTCACTTTGCATAAATTATTAATTATGCAACATTTTATTTATTTATTTATTATTTTTACTATTATCTCCGGATTGCATTATTTTCTGTGCACAGGTAAATGATCTGGGTTGGGTAGCTCTGTCCCCTCGGCGTACTGACGTACCACGACACCTCGGCTGGACCGGGGGTTTCGTCATCACTTCATTAACCCACGCCGGGGAGTTCGGTGTCATACTGCATGCCAGCTCCGTCGCCTCGGTCGGACTGGGGGTTCCACCTTGCCGCACTGGTCGTGCTGTGTCGCCACCGCGGAGTGCCAAGCTATTCGCTCCACCTCCTCGGGACTGGCTTGGGGGCTGGAACCTTTTCCCGCATCAAGCTCTGACTGCGTCATCAATGCCGAACACATTGACCAGCTAAGTGGCGTTCATGCTCAAAAACTTTCAGTTTTAAATTTTGTTCGGTTCGACCAAGCATTATACCTTTTTGAGAAAAAATTGTTTGTGAAAAACTTCCTTGTCAAAACTTTGTTTGTGACACACAAATTCCAATACCCTGTTTACTTGGGGGCTTCCTTTCTGAAGCCTTTCCTCTTGCAAATGATTATACTTGTACGGCTTTGTTCTTGTTCGTGTATTACGCCACAATATGCACCATGTTGACTTAACAGATTTGCAAGATGGGTTGCCTTGCTCCTGTGTTTACCCCTACATTCCGGATTTTTCGGCTAGGGAGTAAAGGGAGCACCTCTGCGATTGTCACGATCGGGTCATCTGAGCTGGACCTCAGACTGGCTGAAGCCGAAAGCTAGCGCTCTTACTGTTTTCAATAATGGTCGGCACACAACGGAACTCATGAGTAAAAAAATCTATTGCACAAGTCTCACAGTACTAATGAGCAACCGAAGAAAGGTATTGGTGGGGGTACTATTTTCTTCAAAGATGCTTCTTACACTTCATCGGTAATATAGCATAAGTTCCCTGAGCGCGCTTTGTCTGTTATAGCCTTATGGCCGGATTACCTGGTTATCGGAAGCACCGTCGATATTCTCGACAGTTGGAGTACATAACACTTTTCGGTCCTTGACCGAAGAGGGAGAAGCCGACGGTCGGTTAAGAGTCATATAAAGTTTGGGTGAACACAGATATGATCCAAGTACTTCGGCACATACAATCATTATACATAAAGTTCTTTTACCCAAGTCACTTGGGGGCTCTCAAATTTATATGAGCTATTTTATAATAAGTGTCATTATTTAGTATACAAGGGTTTCCTTCCGTAATCATCGTTATAAAGCCATAAATATGCATGAATTTGACTTAAGATTTTGGCCAAGCTGGGTTGCCTGGCTCCTATGCTTACTCCTACGTTCCCGATTGTTCGGCTAGGCGGTAAAGGGAGCACCTCTGTGATTGTTACTGCCGGGTCATCTGAGTTAGTACCTCAGACTGGGTGAAGCCGAAAGCTAGCAATCTTAACGTATCACATTGGTCGGCAACGATGGAAGTAAAAAAATTAGTTCATTAATACCATAGACTTCGGGAACTTTCCCCGAACTAACTCCTTAATATTTTTCTCCTGCATTGATCGGAGGTGAGGTTTCATGATCATGGTTGGCATGATAACCCAAAGAAAGGAACCGATAACGGGACTATTTTCTTTGGAAGATGTTTCTTACATTAAACAGTAATATAACATATCTCTCTGCGTACCTTTGTTTATAAAACCGTATGGCTGGATTGCCTTGTTTGTCGTAAATATTTGCCCTTGGAAAGGCTTTATAAAGTAGGACAAACACTCCTCGGCTACTGGCCAAGGAGGTGGAAGCCGATGGTCGGTCAACAAAGTTTTGTACAATGCGGATCTGAGCATTGATGATGTAAAGTACTTTGATACATAGAATCATTACACATAATTTGTGATTTTACTTTCGATATCGATCCTTAATTCGGCCACCCGTGCCCACATTAAGGCTCGGGGGCTACTGGGCTTCATGCTTATTATGTACAAATATTAAAGGGTACTTCGATCCCCTGATCTGGTGTTGCCACCCGACCAGTGTCTCGGGGGCTACTGCATTGACAATCCAATGCAGAAAATTTAAACTGCAATACAGTTTTCGAGGAGATTATTTTCCTCAGGTTGGTCGGCCGCACCCAACCTCAGTGTCGAGGACTTTGCACACCGTGTTTCTATTCCTAAGTATGCTGCCGAGCTGGGAATTAATCCTCAAGCAGATTTTATGAATCGACCTGAGTCTCAGGGGCTACTAGGGTCAGCGGTTTGATTTTTTCCTTCATGTGCATCCCGTATATTAGGCCAACACGCACCTTGAGGGCTACTGGCTATACATCTTGGCAGAGATTACATTGCATAATTTGGAATTAAATCAGCCCAAGGCCGAGGTGGTGCACCACCTTGGACACAGTCCGACGTTGGTGCTCGACTACAATAGACACCCCGGAAGCACTCCGGCATAAAGCTCAGACGCTAGTGGCTGGCTCCGTAGAGGGCATTTCCGGCATTAAGCTCGGGTAAACTCCTTCAACTTTTTTGAACCAAGGTGATCTATGACACCTTGGATATAGTCCGTCATTGGAGCCTGGACATAGTCCGGCGTTGGAGCTCGGATGCAGTTCAGCGTTGGAGCTCGGCTGTAACAATACTTCTCAGATACAGTCAGGCGGTGGAGCTCGGATACATTCCGGTGGTGGAGCTAGGATACATTCCGGCGGCGGAGCTCGGAAGCGGTCCGGCGTTGGTGCTTGGCTACAAAAGATACCTCAAATACAGTTCGGCGTTGGAGCTCGGACGCAAGAGGACACTGCCGCCCGGGAACAACTCCAAACCCGAGGTGTGGCATAAAAATAACAAGGCATTGATAAAGGCCGAAAACTTAAAGGGGCTCCTCGGATACCCGACGTGTAAACTCTTTGGATGTCCTGGACTAGGGGGTACTCACCACATCGTCGTCTCAAGATCGAAGATGAGAATATTTGTTGAACCAGTTTTCAAGACCGATGACCGAAGAGGAAGAACAGTTCGGAAGAATCGAGGAGTGTCCCCAACTTGAAGACCGGTTCAGGGGGCTACTGACGGTGTCCTGGACTAGGGGGTACTCACCACGTCGTCTCCCAATCAGTTGGATTGGGCCAAGGACCCCCATGGCCGTATACTCACTGGCCAGTTCGGACAACCCCTGCCGCATACAAGGAACACTCCACAAGACTTGGCGCCCAAGACAAGGACTCTCCTAAACCCTAGGCCTCTAGTATCTTATATAAACCGAGGCCAGGCTGGTCAATAGACAATCTCATATTCATTACTACAATCTCGTGGTAGACACATGTACTCTGTACTACACCCATATGAATACAATCAAAAGCAAGACGTATGGTTTTACCTCCATCGGGAGGGCCCAAACCTGGGTAAAATCCCGTGTCCGTGTTACCATCGCTCCAAGACGCCTAGCTTAGGACCCCTACTATGAAATATGCCGGATATTGAACCGACAGTGTTCATCTCTCACTTCCTCCGAGGGCTTGGGTTTTCTCTCCATCCCTTTGTTCGAGGGCTTATGTTTTATTACGGGCTAGATTTCCACGATCTAGCTCTAGACTCCTTCCTTCATATCTCGGCGTTCATCATCACGTGCGAGGCCTTCCTCCGGATTTCCCCACACTTCGGCTTATGGCTTAAATCATTTATCGTGAACCCGAAGGTAATCAACGGGAAACACGCGGAGTGCGGAGGCGGTTCAATAAGCAAACTTATCACTTCCCCTTGGCCAAAGGGCTCTTTTGCAGAATCTTCTGACTTATGGCAATGGGAGTGGTTTTACATTACCGAAACCCATGGTAAAAAGTGGGAAGCTACACCCACGTTTCGATCTGGCCCTCCCTTACAGCTTGCATCGTGGATCAACAAGGGGCTTGACTGGGGATCTACTGATGAAGTGAAGACGTTGCAAAGTCGCATTTCGATCCTCATTAAAAGGGACACTGGTCTCACAAATGTAATACAAGTAATGCTAATCCGTCGGATCCTTCCATGCCACCGGCGTACTCTCCGTATGTGGGTGTTCAATCCGGAAGGTCCACGGACCCTTCAACATTTGTCCGACACAATGCTCAGAGGAATGTGGAATTTATTCTTCGGCGCACGAAAACAGTGGCCGAACACTACAGAAGACCTCGACCTCAACTGCAATCATCCGGATACTCCGGTAAGTACTTGACTCAGAATTAGGTGTTCGGCTCCACTTCACAAAGACTCTACCGATCCGGTGTTAATAAGGATGCCTGCTCCGGCAGCATATCAAGTGTCGGTGAGGGAAGATAAGGAGGAGAGCAAAGAGGCCCAAGGTGGCCTCCATTCTGGAGGCACACCAGGCATTTTGTCCGGAGAGATTGGAACTTCCACCTCCGAAGACGGAAGGGAAGGGCGAACTGACATCCCTTCTCCTCACGGGAAGAAGAGGACCGCCTCTGAAGACTCGAAAAGAGAATCTTCTAAGAGGGGGAAGGTATCCCAGTCAGGGGGTGATGCTGACACGCCGTCACTCTGTAAAGATAGGTCCTTAGCCGAATCGTAAATGAACCAGGCTGTTTTGAACATATTTTGTTCTTTCCTGGCTGTAAGGGTAACATTTTAAACACATGTTTGCAGTCTGGCACGCAGCCCTCCTCAACAGTCCTCCTCTACGGGGATCTTCTTTCAGAGATGATGGAGAGCGAGACGCCTCCACAGATCTCCCTGCCTGATAAGGCAGACGACACCAAGGTGTCGTCCCGGAGGATCTTTCCCGATCAATGAGTGGCGCAAGGGGCAGTGAAGACCATGGACGAAGGTAATACTCCGGCCGCAAACGGTCCAGGGTGTGCGGCCCCTATAGGGAACAACAAAAGTCCCGGACTATCCAATGTCCGAGGGATGACGCAACCTGTTCCAGATCCGGAGGCTCCGTCTACGTTGATAGACATATTGCAACATGCCTCCGTCTCAGAGGAACATTGTACCTTGACAGGTACGATGGTTGAAAGAGTTCGGTCCATGAAAAGTGGATTGAATGAAGCCTTTACGAGCCTACTAAGAGGCTTCGAGGTACGTAGTGTAATTTCAATTATATTATAAGTGCAAATTGCACCTACGTATAGATAGTAGCCCCTGAGACTCTGGTTGACATCCAAAGGGATGCGATCAGAGGATCAAAAATATATGCCCAGGAAATGATCTGAATAATAGAAACATAGGTTGCTACATCCTTGGCGACTGCCCAAGCTATAGAGGTAGCACATCTGAAGCAGAAAGTTGAGGTGGCGTGATGACATCACGCTTATTAACCCGCGGCTCGACGAGGCACAGGGTATGTCTTTGGGGCATTCAGTACATGCTAGTATTATAAAATGAGCGTGATACTGAGAATTTGTATATGCATAACAGTAGATAGTGCCGCCGCAGTTGAAACCCTTTGGGCGGCACTTGCCCGGGCCAAGGAGCAAGCTAGGATGAGTAATGCGGCTGCTGGAAAGGTAGCCGCCGAATTAAAAGCCGAGCAGACTGCTCGGCATCAGTGCGAGGAGAGAATATCTACTATGGCACTTGAGATGAAGGATGCCACTAGCCGATGCCAACTTCTTGAGAAAGATAACAAAGCCAAAGTGGCCGATATTGACAAGGCCTTACAAGAGGCGAAGGAAGCCCGGTCTGAGTCTAGAGCAGCTTGGGAGGAGATCCGACAAGTTGGGGAGATCGCGGCTGGTAAGCCCTTTTTATTGCAAACTAAGTTTGGTGATCCGAAGTATGCACCGCTTAATCAACTACGGAGTTCTCCAGATGCCTTTATGGACCTACAGAAGAGTGTTGCCGATGCGAATCTGTTTTTCCACGCACAAGAAGGACATGCGACGAAAACGCTATTTTGGTCGCAATTTGACACGCCAAAGCGTCCACTATTGAACGAATAGATGGCCTAGTGGGTCGAGCTCCACAAGATGTCCGGTACTACCATGAAGGACGTCATAGCCTGGCTGTGGCCAACTAAGCAAATTCTGAATAGTTATTTCAGTTTGGTGCGGCAACTTGTTAATGCGGTGCCGCATATCGACGCTGTGAAGCGGTCAACATGCATAAAAGGTGCAGGGATGACCCTTGCCCGTGTCAAAATGTATTGGGCGAAGATGAAGGCCACCGATATTGCAGCGCAGAGTCCACCCGAAGGCAAGGACCTTAACATGTCAGAACGTTACTTTGAAGATGTCCTAGAGGGTTCCCGCATGATAGAGGGTCAGTGCTCGAAAAGTATTATGTTCGACTAAAGTGTATGAAAATTGTAATAACAATATTATGATATATTTAAGGCTATGTTTTTATACTTTTTGCCTGAAAAGTTTTGGTGCCTCCTGTGCAGCCGTCTTTTTTATATATACAATATGAAAGTTTGTAGTCGTCGGGTTCAGCCCCCTCGCGTATAACGCGGGGGTGTTTGGAAAAGCACTTGATCACACTTGAGCCAACGTCTTGGTCCGTTAAGGAGGTGATAGTGCGGAGAACTAGGCAATCGGGCTATATAGCTTTAACACTTTCACTTAGCCATAGGAGTTTGACAGTGGGGCTACTATATAGCCCCTGGTATGTCCGCGGTTATCCGAATATGGTGCGTGTACATACGTAAGCAGAAGGACGGTCCTTTGTTTAAAACAGAGGGAATCGCGAAGATTCTGATGAGTCATCGAGTGGTTGACCAGCTCTCGCCGCATCATCACAGTCAGTTTTCAGGTTTCTCTATTGAGGTGCTCATCCGGACGAGCCAGGACACAATCACAGTAATTCTACCTTTACTACTCTAGCCGATATAGCGGAACATAAGGTAGTAAGCACAGGAGCCGGGCAACCCAACTATTGACAAAAGACATGATTCAGAGCTGATGCATATAAGGCCAAACTCGCGACGCCGAACACTCCCTACAGGTGTCCGTACTTTTCAATATGCACCGGGCTGAATACAGCCCCTGGTGATAGACCCTGGTATCAAGGCACGTATGGCAATCCGACATGGGGAAAGAGCGCAGGTGGTGAGAGCATAAATCTCAAAACACAATATGAACCAAGCTGCTTCTATAGATCCACTTTAGTAATGCAAGCCGTATATTTATAGATAATGCTGATATCTTTCTTGGAAATTTTACATGCCAGGAAAATGAAAAACAAAGAGATAAAAAAAGGTTTACATAGGGTCTTAATCTAGAAAAGAAACCTTAATGCGGGGCCCTACTGCACGTCTGCGTCTTTGTCTCTGTTGTGAAGTGTCCTTGAAGGTTATAACACGATGGCCATCTGTAAAAAGGAAAAAACCAGGTAAAAGAATTTGGTGTGGTTGTAAGTAAAGCTGGTTCGTTTTAATGAACCATGAAAGATAACTTCTGCAGTCCGAATAGGGTCGAGCCGAACTATGGACTTTTTGCTTGTAGAGTGCCCCCGACGCCGCCCAAGGAATTTTGAGTGTATCTCCTTGTGGGGTGGTCGATGGGGGCATAGCTGCTAATCGAGCTTATCTCAGTTGCCGTACTGAGGTGTGCGCTGGACAAGTTTTGCTTTGTCTGCGGTCTTAACGACCGATGAGCTGCTCGGCTTGAATAGGCCGTTTTGTCTTCCGACTGCTAGAGCCGTCGTGTATTCTTCTGTACGAAGAGAGTGTTCCGTATTTCCGCTGACCGTAATGACACCGTGTGGTCCAGGAATTTTTTGTTTTAGATAAGCATAATGCGGGACTGCATTAAAACGGGCGAAAGTTGTTCTTCTGAGTAGTGCATGATAGCCACTTCGGAACGGAGCAATGTCAAAGATTAGTTCTTTGCTTCGAAAGTTGTCGGGGGAGCCGAATACAACATCCAATGTTCGATAGTGCTGCTTGGCTTGATTCTTGACGGGTCTATCCCCATCTTGCGGACAGTGTCCTGATATATCAGATTGAGACTGCTGCCGCCGTCCATGAGGACTCGGGTGAGGTGGTATTCGTCGATTACTGGGTTTAGCACTAGGGCAGCCGAACCCACATGAAGGATACTGGTCTGATGATCCTGCGATCAAAGGTGATCGGGCAGGCCGACCACGGGTTGAATTTGGGGGCGACAGGCTCGACGGCATAGACATCTCAGAGTGCATGTTTGCGCTCCCTCTTTGGGATGTGAGTGACATAGATCATGTTCACTGTTTTGATCTCCGGTGGAAATTTCATCTGTCCCCCCCATGTTCGGCTGGCGTGGCTCGTCCTCGTCCTCGCTCTTAGGTCCCTTCCCTTTGTGTTCGGCATTGAGTTTGCCGGCCTGCTTGAAGACTCAACATTCTCGGTTGGTGATGTCTACTACACAACCTTCTTCCTGTAGACATTGTTGGGACTGCAAGTGCATAGGTTTGTAGGACAGTAGCAAATTTCCCTCAAGTGGATGACCTAAGGTTTATTAATCCGTGGGAGGCGTAGGATGAAGATGGTCTCTCTGAAACAACCCTGCAACTAAATAACAAAGAGTCTCTTGTGTCCCCAACACACCCAATACAATGGTAAATTGTATAAGTACACTAGTTCGGCGAAGAGATGGTGATACAAGTGCAAAATAGATAGTAGATATAGGTTTTTGTAATCTGAAATAATAAAAACAGCAAGGTAACTAATGATAAAAGTGAGCGTAAACGGTATTGCAATGATAGGAAACAAGGCCTAGGGTTCAAACTTTCACTAGTGCAAGTTCTCTCAACAATAATAACATAGATAGATCATATAACAATCCCTCAACATGCAACAAAGAGTCACTCCAAAGCCACTAATAGCGGAGAACAAACATAGAGATTATGTTAGGGTACGAGACCACCTCAAAGTTATTCTTTCGGATCAATCTATAAAAGAGTTCATACTAGAATAACACCTTAAGACACAAATCAACCAAAACCCTAATGTCACCTAGATACTCCATTGTCACCTCAAGTATTTGTGGGCATGATTATACGATATGCATCACACAATCTCATATTCATCCAACCAACACAAAGTACTTCAAAGAGTGCCCCAAAGTTTCTACCGGAGAGTCAAGAATGTGTGCCAACCCATATGCATAGGTTCATGGGCGGAACCCGCAAGTTGGTCACCAAAACATACATCAAGTGGCACATGATATCCCATTGTCACCACAGATAAACACGGCAAGACATACATCAAGTGTTCTTATAAAAGACTCAATCCGATAAGATAACTTCGAAGGGGTAACTCAATTCATCACAAGAGAGTAGAGGGGGGAGAAACATCATAAGATCCAACTACAATAGCAAAGCTCGGGATACATCAAGATCGTTCCAGAGAGAGAACACGAGAGAGAGAGATCAAACACATAGCTACTGGTACATACCCTCAGCCCCGAGGGTGAACTACCCCCTCCTCGTCATGGAGAGCGCCGGGATGATGAAGATGGCCACCGGTGATGGGTTCCCCTTCAGGCAGGGTGCCGGAATGGGCTCCCGAGGGGTTTTTGGTGGCTACAGAGTCTTGCAGCGGCGGAACTCCTGATCTATCTTTTGTTCTGGAAGTTTTAGGGTACGTAGGTATATATGGGTGCAAGGGGTACGTCGGTGGAGCTTCGGGGGCCCAACGAGGCAGGGGGGCGCGCCCTAGGGGGGTGGGCGCGCCCCCCACCCTCGTGACCAGCTCCCGTATCTTCTGACGTAGAGTCCAAGTCTATCCAATGGCTTTCCTTCCAAAAATAACTTCTCCAGTTGATTTCGTTCCGTTTTGACTCCGTATGATATTCTTTTTCCTCGAAACACTAAAATAGGCATAGAACAACAAATCTGGGCTGGGCCTCCGGTTAATTGGTTAGTCCCAAAAATAATATAAAAGTGGATAATAAAGCCCAATTTTGCCCAAAAGAGTAGATAAAATAGCATGGAGCAATCAAAAATTATAGATACGTTGGAGTCGTATCAAGCATCCCCAAGCTTAATTCCTGCTCGTCCTCGAGTAGGTAAATGATAAAAATAGAATTTTTTATGTGGAATGCTACCTAGCATGATTCTCAATGTAATTTTCTTTATTGTGGCATGGATGTTTAGATCCAAATGATTCAAAATAAAAGTTCATATTGATAAAAGAAATAGTAACACTTCAAGCATACTAATCAAAGCAATCATGTCTTCTCAAAATAACATGGCAAAAGAAAGTTCATCCCTACAAAACCATATAGTTAGGCTATACTTGATTTTTGTCACACAAAGATGTTCCCAACTTCTATACCCCCGATGACAAGCCAAGAAATTGGTTCATACTTAAATAATCTCAAACTTTTTGAACCTTCATGCAATACATGAGTGTGAGCCATGGATATAGATCTATGGGTGGAATAGAATATGATAATGGGGATTGTGTGGAGAAGACAAAAAAGGAGAAAGTCTCACATTGACGAGGATACAACAAGCTATGGAGATGCCCATTAATTGATGTCAACATGAGAAGTAGGGATTGCCATGCAACGGATGCACTAGAGCTATGAATGCTCAATAAAATAAAACTAGTGGGTGTGCATCCAACTTGCTTGCTCATGAAGACCTAGGGCATTTGAGGAAGCCCATCGTAGGAATACACAAGCCAAGTTCTATAATGAAAAATTCCAACTAGTATAAAAAGATAACTTATGAGACTTACTACATGAAGAACAAGGTGCTACTGTGAAGCACAATATATGAGACTCACTATATGAAGAACAAGGTGCTACTTTGACTCACTATATGAAGTAATGAACCCACTATTTTGGATTTCAAGGGATTTAATTATGATAATTGTTCTTTAATAATTGTATTTCCTTGTTGCAATTTGTGTTAAATTCTCCTCATTCTGATAATCAAAATAAAGCTTTTACTAAACATATCATTGATGCTTCAATCTTATGAAGAAAAGCTTGAACTAGAAGTTTCTATCCCTAGAAAAGTTTATGATGAGTGGGAACCTACTATTAAAATTAAGATTAAAGATTACGAATGTTATGCTTTGTGTGATGTGCTAGGTTTCTGTGAATTTGATGATTGTTCTTTAAATTTGCATCTTGCAGATTCCACCACTAAGAAACCTATGGGAAGGATTAATGATTTTATTATTGTTGCAAATAGGAATTATGTGCCCGTAGATTTCATTGTTCTTGATATAGATTGCAATCCTACATGTCCTATTATTCTTGGTAGACCTTTCCTTAGAACAATTCACGCAATTATTGGTATGAAAGAAGGAAATATTAGATTTCAATTTCCATTAAGAAAGGGCATGGAACACTATCCTAGGAATAAAATTAAACTGCCTTATAAATCTATTATGAGAGCCAATTATGGGTTGCCTACCAAAGATTGCAATACCTAGATCTATGTGTGTTTTTATGCCTAGCTAGGGGCGTTAAACGATAGCGCTTGTTGGGAGGCAACCCAAGTTTATTTTTGGTCTTTGATTTTTTCTCCTGTTTAGTAATAAATAATTCATATAGCTTATGTTTATATGTGGTTTTATGTTTTAGTTAGTCTTTGTGCCAAGTAGAACGTTTGGGAAGACTTGGGTGAAGTCTTTGCGATGTTCCTGTAAAAAACAGAAACTTTTGCGCTCACGGGAATAGCTGTAATGTTTTACAGAAGAGTGATTTTAGGTTGATTCTTTTTGAATATAATTAATATACAAATTCCTGAAGTCCAAAAAGTTATTTCAGAATTTTTGGAGTTACAAAAGTATTCGAAAGTGACAGATTACTACAGACTATTCTGTTTTTGACAGATTCTGTTTTTCGTGTGTTGTTTGCTTATTTTGATGAATCTATGAGTAGTATCGGGCGGTATGAACCATAGAGAAGTTGAATACAGTAGGTTTAACACCAATATAAATAAATAATAAGTTCATTACAGTGCCTTAAAGTGGTGGTTTATTTGCTTATACTAATGGAGCTCATGAGATTTTATGTTGAAGTTTTGTGTTGTGAAGTTTTCAAGTTTTGGGTAAAGATTTGATGGGTTTTGGAATAAGGAGTGGCAAGAGCCTAAGCTTGGGGATGCCCAAGGCACCCCAAGGTGAAATCCAAGGACAACCAAAAGCCTAAGCTTGGGGATGCCACGGAAGGCATCCCCTCTTTCGTCTTCGTCTATCGGTAACTTTACTTGAGGCTATATTTTTGTTCACCACATGATATGTGTTTTGCTTGGAACATATTGTATGATTAGAGTATTTGATTTTTAGTTTACCACAATCATCCTTTCTGTACACACCTTTTGGGAGAGACATGCATTAATCGGAATGTATTACAATACTCTATGTGCTTCACTTATATCTTTTGAGCAAGACAATATTGCTCTAGTGCTTCACTTATATCTTTTTAGAGCACGATGGTGGTTTCATTTTATAGAAATTGTTGATCTCTCATGCTTCACTTATATTATTTTGAGAGTCTTTTAGAACAGCATGGTAATTTGCTTTGGTTATAAAATTAGTCCTAGTTTGATGGGCATCTAGGATGGGTATAATAAAAACTTTCATATAAAGTGCATTGAATACAACGAGAAGTTTGATTCTTTATGATTGTTTTGAGATGTGAAGATGGTGATATTAGAGTCATGCTAGTAGAGTAGTTGTGAATTTGGGAGACACTTGTGTTAAAGTTTGTGATTCCCATAGCATGCACGTATGGTGAACCGTTATGTGATGAAGTTGGAGCATGATTTATTTATTGATTGTCTTCCGTATGAGTGGCGGTCGGGGACGAGCGATGGTCTTTTCCTACCAATCTATCCCCCTAGGAGCATGTGAGTAGTACTTTGTTTCGATAACTAATAGATTTTTGCAATAAGTATGTGAGTTCTTTATGACTAATGTTGAGTCCATGGATTATACGCACTCTCACCCTTCCACCATTGCTAGCCTCTCTAATACCGCACAACTTTCGCCGGTATCATACACCCACCATATACCTTCCTCAAAACAGCCACCATACCTACCTATTATGGCATTTCCATAGCCATTTCGAGATATATTGCCATGCAACTTTCCACTGTTCCATTTATTATGACACGCTGCATCATTGTAATTCTAGAGTTGTAAGTAAATAAAAGTGTGATGATCTTCATTATTAGAGCATTGTCCCATTGAGAAAAGGATGATGGAGACTATGATTCCTGCACAAGTCGGGATGAGACTTCGGACTAAAGAAATAAAAAAAGAGGCCATAAAAAAAGAAGGACCAAATAAAATAATGAGAGAAGAAGAGAGAAGGGGCAATGCTACTATCCTTTTACCACACTTGTGCTTCAAAGTACCACCATGATCTCCATGATAGAGAGTCACCTATGTTCTCACTTTCATATACTAGTGGTAATTTGTCATTATAGAACTTTGCTTGTATATTCCAATGATGGGCTTCCTCAAAGTGCCCTAGGTCTTCATGAGCAAGCAAGTTGGATGCACACCCACTTAGTTTCTTTTGTTGATCTTTCATACACTTATAGCTCTAGTGCATCCGTTGCATGGCAATCCCGACTCACTGACATTGATATCTATTGATGGGCATCTCCATAGCCCATTGATACGCCTAGTTGATGTGAGACTATCTTCTCCTTTTTGTCTTCTCCACAACCACCATTCTATTCCACCTAGAGTGCTATGTCCATGGCTCACGCTCATGTATTCCGTGAAGATTGAAAAAGTGTGAGAACATCAAAAGTATGAAACAATTGCTTGGCTTGTCATTAGGATTGTGCATGATTAAATACTTTGTGTGATGAAGATAGAGCATAACCAAACTATATGATTTTGTAGGGATAGCTTTCTTTGGCCATGTTATTTTGAGAAGACATGATTGCTTTGTCATTATGCTTGAAGTATTATTATTTTTATGTCAATATTAAACTTTTGTCTTGAATCTTTCGGATCTGAACATTCATGCCATAATAAAGAAAATTACATTGATAAATATGTTAGGTAGCATTCCACATCAAAAATTCTGGTTTTATCATTTACCTACTCAAGGACGAGAAGGAATTAAGCTTAGGGATGCTTGATACGTCTCCAATGTATCTATTATTTTTTATTGTTCCATGCTATTAATTATCTGTTTTGGATGTTTAATGGGCTTTAATATGCTCTTTTATATTATTTTTGGGACTAACCTATTCACCTGAGGCCCAGTGTCAGTTTCTGTTTTTTTTTCTATTTTAGAGTTTTGCAGAAAAGGAATACCAAACGGAGTCCAAATGGAATGAAACCTTTACGATGATCTTTCTTTGACCAAAAGAAAACCAGAAGACTTGGAGTTGAAGTCAGAGACGCAACGAGGCGTCCACGAGGCAGGTGAGGGAGTCGTGGATTAAGGGGTCCTCGGACAGCCGGACTATATTCTTTGGCCGGACTGTTGGACTATGAAGATACAAGATTGAGGACTTCGTCCCATGTCCGGATGGGACTCTCCTTTCCGTGGAAGGCAATCTTAGAAATTCAGATATGTAGATCTCCTTCTCTGTAACCGACTCTGTGTAACCCTAGCCCCCTTCGATGTCTATATAAACCGGAGGGTTTAGTCTGTAGGACAACAACTATCATAATCATAGGCTAGCTTCTAGGGTATAGCCTCTACAATCTCATGGTAGATCAACTCTTGTAATACTCATATCATCAAGATCAATCAAGAAGGAAGTAGGGTATTACCTCCATCGAGAGGGCCTGAACCTGGGTAAAACATCGTGTCCCCTGTCTCCTGTTACCATTAGCCTTAGACGCACAGTTCGGGACCCCCTACCCGAGATCCGCCGGTTTTGACACCGACATTGGTGCTTTCATTGAGAGTTCCACTGTGTCATCGTGGTAAGGCTTGATGGCTCCTTCAATCATCTTCAATGACACAATCCAGGGGGAGGTTTTCCTTGGCCTTCTAGAGGAGGTCAACTCGCTTGGACACCTAGAGGAGGTCGATAGCTACGCCCTTGCCCACCAGGTCAGGTTTAGAAGCTTGAAATATACTGCCGACATCCGCGGAGACTTGATCTTCGACGGATTCGAGCCCATGTCAGGTACGCCGAACAGTCATGACGAGGATGACTTAGATCTGCCATCGGACATCATTCAGGATATCGCACCTGCGGCGGCCCCGGAATCAATCTGGAGCAGATTGCGCCTTCCGATGACGGGTGGATGGACCCCGCCACGGGGGTCGCACACTCATCGGTGTTGGAGCCGAACACTGATCCCACCTCCTGTGAGGGTGGTGTCATCAGACCCTCAGACTCGTCTCCGGCTACAGGATCTGAACCATGAATGTCCGTGCCTATCGAATCTGATTGGGCACCGGTCATGGAGCTCATGTCCGCGGATATTTTTCACCACTCGTCCTTGGGTGATGTGCTAAACTCATTAAGGTCTCTTTCCTTCTCGAGAGATTCTTGGCTGAACTATGTCCGGCTCGAGTGGGAAGCGGACGATGAAGAAATTCGTTCCCCACCCACCACCCACTTAATATCCACTGTCGAAGACTTAACCGACGTGCTTGACTTCAACTCCGAAGACATTGACAGTATGGACGACGATGCAGGAGAAGAACAAGAACCACCGCCTATAGGGCGCTGGACAGCCACTTCATCATATGATATATATATATATATATATATATATATATATATATATATATATATATATATATGGTGGACACCCACAAACAAGGCGATGGCGATGAGGCAACAGAAGATAACCCCTTGGAGAAGCAATCTAGGCACCGGCGTCATAGGCGCCGCTCCAAGCCCCACCATAGCAAAAATAGCGATACCGGCACAAGAGATGTAACAATCCGGATGGTGCCGAAGACGAAAACAATCCTGCCCAGCCAGGCTTCAAGCAGGCCGAGCAAGAAGATGGGCAAGCTAGCCCTAAAGAACAGGAAACAGATGGAGAATTAGAGTATGATAATTACATGCCCCTCTCCGAAGACGAAGTGAGCCTTGGCGACGAAGAATTCATCGTGCCTGAGGATCCTGTCAAACAGGAGCGCTTCAAGTGCCGGCTTATAGACACTGCAAAAAGCCTGAAGAACAAGCAGCAACAACTTCAAGCTGATCAAGATCTGCTAACTGATGGATGGACCAAGGTCCTGGCCGCCGAGGAATACAGACTCGAGCTCCCTACCAAAAGTTACCCAAAGCGCAGGTTGCTACCTCAACTCGAGGAGGAGGCGTTAAAGTCCACACTACCAGCACATGATGCAGCCGACCGGCTACCACGTGGCCGTGACAAAGCCTACCAGCCCGAAGTCCAGCCCGCACCCCGACGCCAAACAAGAAAAAACACGAAGGCCCGGGGCTCCACACATGACCCGCGAGACAAATTTAAAAACAAAGTAGGACAGACAAGATCAATCTACGGATCACGGGGGCGCGCCCCAATGCGTGACGAGGACTATCACGTCGGACACACTAACAAATCCGGCCGGACCGAATACAATGTAGCCCGGCACAGAGGCGCCGCACACCCCCTATGCTTCACTGATGAAGTAATGGATCATGAATTCCTAGAAGGGTTTAAACCCGTGAACATTGAATTATATGATGGTACTACAGACCCCATGGTATGGATAGAAGATTTTTTCCTCCATATTCACATGGCCTGCAGAGATGATCTACACGCTAGCAAGTACCTCCAATTAAAACTCAAGGGACCGGCTCGGCATTGGCTGAATAGCTTGTCGGCAAACTCCTTCGAGAGTTGGGAGAACCTGGCAGACGCGTTCCTTGACAACTTCTAGGGCACCTATGTGCGACCACCGGATGTTGATGATCTAAGTCACATAACCCAATAGCCCGGAGAGTCAGCCAGGAAATTTTGGACCCGGTTCCTAACCAAAAAGAACCAAATTGTCGACTGTCTGGATGCCGAAGCCCTAGCATCCTTTAAGCATAACATCCATAACGAGTGGCTCGCTCGACATCTGGGCCAAGAAAAGCCAAAGTCCATGGCAGCCCTCACAACACATATGACCCGCTTTTGTGCGGGCGAGGATAGCAGGTTGGCTCGTAGCAGCAGCACAGCAAGAAATCCCGGCACATCAAAAGCCAAGGATAGCAACGACAAACCACGGCGCAACAAACACAAGCGCCGCAAAAATGGTGATAGTACCGAAGACATGTCAGTCAATGACGGATTCAGTGGCTCCAAGTCCGGTCAGCGGAAAAAGCCATTCAACAAAAACAATTCTGGCCCGTCCAGTTTGGACCGCATACTCGACTGTCCATGCCAAATTCATGGCACCCCAGGAACACCAGCCAATCATATCAACAGAGAATGCTGGGTCTTCAGATGCCGAAAACAAGGGGATGGGGTCTCAAAGCGATGATGATGACGAGGAGCCCCAATCACTGAATATAGGAGGACAGAAGAAATTCCCTCCTAGGTGGAAATTGTGAATATGATATACGCAAGCCACATTCCCAAGTATCCGTCACTTTTGGGTGGACCCATGGTCGACCCAAAGTTTAACCCATGGTCCTCTTGCCTGATCACTTTCGATCGTAGGGACCATCCTACTAGTATCCGTCATGGTGGTTCAGCCGCACTGGTCCTCGACCCCATCATTGACGGATTCCACCTCACATGAGTCCTTATGGATGGTGGCAGCAGCCTGAACCTGCTATTTCAGGATACAATGCACAAAATGGGCATCGACCCCTCAAGGATCAAGCCCACAAAAACCACCTTCAAAGGTGTCATACCAGGTGTAGAGTCCTGTTGCACGGGCTCAATCACGCTGGAAGTGGTCTTCGGATCTCCGGACAATTATCGTATCGAAGATTTAGTGACTATCAGGCATTGCTCGGACAAACCGCGTTCGCTCGGTTCAACGCGGTGCCACATTATGCCTACCGTAAACTCAAGATGCCCGGTCCGCGCGGCGTAATCACGGTTTATGGCAGGCCCGAACTCCCCTTCACTACCGAAGAGTCTACTACCGCTTTAACAACAAGAGCAACGGTTGGCACATTCCAATCGAACCTCGAGTCGAGGGCCAAGCTCCCGGACACCGCCAAAGGAGTCCGAACTACTGCGTGGCAGGATAGCCCGGCTCGCCCGGAGCTTAACTAAAACACTTAGGAAAAAGATAAGAGAAGCCACGTACCGCGGCTCAACCGCTTTGTGGCACAAAACCATTTCTCGCATTTTCTTTGCAGGTTCACCTTTATGTAGGGGACAATGGATGGCCTAGAAACAGTTCGAGCGGATAAGGGAATCTCTAGATATTCTCGTCTATGATAATCCAACTACACTCTAGATCCGAATACAACTTCCTCCCGCCGGGTCTCTGCAGGTTCCGCAGTCATATTTCTTTTTATCACATTATCTGTACTCATACGCATTGATGTATTATTCAAATACAAAATGTGGATCTATATGATGCTCATCTGCTGCTATTTCGTATTAAAAACTCTCTTGTTAAAAGGCAGCTGCTTATTGCGATATGCCTTAATATGCGAGGGGCTTCAACATACCCATACTATGGCAAAAAAGTCCGAACACCTTCACGGCAGTTCAGCACCCCAAACTTATAGCATTATATGCATCAGCTCCGAATCATGTCTTGGGTCAATAGTTGGGTTTGCCTGGCTCCTATGTTTTGGTACCTTACGTTCCGCTATATCGGCTAAGGTAGCACTAGGAGAACTACTGCGATTGTGTCCCGGTTCTTCCGGACGAGCACCTCAGTAGAGAAAGCCAAAAACTGGCTATCATGATGCAGCGAGAGCTGGTCAGCTGTTCGAGAGGTTCTACAATCTTTAAGGATTTCTTCCACATAATTCCATAACCAATGCAGCGTGCGATGGATCGGATATTTTCCGATCAAGCGCTTATAGAGCACCTCGTGCGGTCTTCTGAACACTAGGGGCTGCGCCAACCTTCCTTTTAAAAAACTCATATGGCTAAGTGAGAGTGATAAAGCCCTATAGTCTGATTGCCTGGTTCGCTGTGCTGAACATCTCCATTAAGGACCCAAAACTGGGATAAAGAGTGCTCAAGTTTATCCCGAACACCCCCGTACTTACTACGTGGGGGCGAAAGCCAACGACTGGCCAACTCTCAGAATTAGTATATAAAATGGCCGCACAGGAGGAAAAACTTTCAAACGACAAGCAATAAATAATAGAAATTACCTTGTTCAAACATTACAAAGGAAAAACATGAACGTATTCATGGAAATATAATGTCCTTGGTGCATTGCTCCGCCGCAAAGGTGGGCTCCTTTCAAGACACCTTCATAATACATCTCGGGCTTGCGGTGCTCCTTTCCCTTCGGTGGTCCCTTGATCATCAGCTTTTCCGCATCCATCTTCCCCCAATGGACCTTTGCGCGGGTGAAGGCCATTCGCGCACCTTCTATGCAGACCGACCGCTTCATGACTTCGAGTCGAGGGCAGGCACTCACAAGCCACTTCACGAGACCGAAGTAACTGCTCGGAATTGGCTCAGCGGGCCATAGCCAGATAATTAAATCCTTCATGGCTAGCTCGGACGCCTTATGCAGTTCGACCAGCTGCTTCAGTTGATCGGAGAAAGGCACCGGATAATTCGGTGAAAGATACTGCATCCAGAAGAGCTTGTCCGCAGTATTCCTCTCTTCGGCTCGGTAGAATTGGGCGGCATCAGATATGCTGCGCGGTAGCTCCGCAAATACCCCTGGAGAAATCAAAATTCAGGCTATCAAACTTGATTTTCTCCTTTCAAATACCCACTTTGTATTGAAAAAGCCTTACCAGCCGGAATCTTCCTCACCTCCTGGATTTCCTTCAGGACACCTTGGGCTTCCCCCCGGGCATCACTTGCGACTTGGCGAGCCTGGGAGAGTTCGGATTCTTTCCATGCTAAACTCTGCCCCAAGGTCTCGCATTTCTTCACGGCCTCTTGAAGCTCTCGCTCAGCCTCAACAACTCTGGCCTCGTGTTTCTCACGGAGAGCCTGCTCTGCGGCTGCCCTCTTCTCGGCTTCAGCCACAACCTTTTTAAGCGCCTCAATTTCGGGCGCCGCCCCTAGAGCACATTACTAAAATATTTTCATCATGCACACTTATTCATTTGTGCTAAATAAACAAGGTTTCTGCATACCTTGGTTGCCCTCCAACTGTTTCTTCACTTGGCCAAGTTCTCCTTCGGCCCGCTCCAGACTATGCCTCAGTCCGGATACTTCCGCAGCATGAGAGGCGGCAGTCGCTACAAATGCCTGCTTATTTAAAAAAGTGATAGATGTCATCAAGTGAGTCTCCTGTGAACATAAATTTGATCCTCTGTCCGGTTCTTTCTTTCACCGAACAGTGTATTAGGGGCTGCTATCTATACCATGACACTCTTCCAAACTTCATAAAACATACCTCAAAGCCTCTTATGAGGCTGATACATGATTCATTCAGTCCACTCTCAGCAGACTGAATCTTCTCAATCACCGCACCCATAAGGGTACGGTGTTCATCAACGATGGAGGCACCCTTCCGCGCCGCCAATAAAGCATCCAACACCTCTGGTTGGACAGAGGTTGCCGGTGGAACAGACACACCTCCTCCAGATAACGGAGGCCGCCTGCCTGACCCTATGGCCTTATGGGTCTCCGGAATCATGTCCGGCTGGGGCCTGGAATCAAGATAACCCCGCCGTCGACGTTCACGGGAGCCTTCACTCCCGTGTGTCCGGACCCTGAAGTCTGGCCTCCTGGCGCCGCCTTTGCGATATTTTCCCCCCTCCACGGCCTGGGTCCTTCTGGGACGAAACCTCGGTTCCAGTCATATGTTTGGGGAAGGGGGCCTTCGGGGGTGTCCCGCTCTCCATTGCATCTGAACCCAGCAAATCCTCAGACGAGGATTGTTCGGCGTGGGACCTCGCCGGACTGAAAAAAGTACGGCTCAGATTAAAATATCATGCCATGACAAGTCTAGACACATGAGCGTGTTCGGATTTTATACTCACGAGTTCACCAGGGGCTCGGCCATGGGATCCGACTCCGGGCTGCTATCGGCGGCGGCGGTGGACTCCTCTTGAAGATTAGTTTTTCCCCTCTTAGGTGAATCGGCCTCCAAGGATGTGGAGGCCGTCCTTTTCTTTCTTCCCCTTGTGGGGGATTCGTCTCCTTCCTCCTCCTCATCCTCTTCGGAGGAAGAATGGGCATTGGAGTCTTTGGATCTTGTGTCCGGAGCGCCACGACGACGGAGGCCGCCCCTGGTCTACTTGGCCTCCTTTTCGGTCTTCTTCTTCGGTTCCTTGTAAGGCGCCGGGATCAGCATCTTCCTCAGAAGTGGGCCGGCCGGTTCTTCTGGCAGCGGTGTTAGACAGTAGATCCGCCCCGCCTTCTTCGCCCAGCCCTAGGAAATTTGGCGGAAACACATCAAGCATTTTCCTAAGGATATGCAAATAAAATATATGAATTATCAAACGAACAATCACTTACCGAACTTGCAGGGCGGGACAGTTGGTACCCGCGGTCCTCGGCGGAGTCTGGCCACGATTTGCCGTACTTGAAAAGTACCTTCCAGATGTCCTTATGCGAGGAGCCAAAGAGCTCTTGCAAGTTATGGCGCTTGGTCGGGCCCGGTGTTGGCAAGGTAGAATCCGACGAACTAACATCACCTGGACTACATCGACGAGCTTGATGTTCTTGTCTTCCATGTCTTGGACGCGCGTCTGGAGCTCCGACAGCTCGTCAGAGGAAGCCCAGTTCAGACCCTTCTTGTGCCAGGACATAAGTCGCAGGGGGGCACCGGATCTGAATTCTGGAGCGGCGGCCCATTCCTTGCCACGCGGCTCGGTGATGTAAAACCACTGTTGTTGCCATTCCTTGACGGAATCATTGAAAGTACCTGTTTTCCATGTAACGTTGGGTGTCTTGATCACCATGGCGCCCCAGCATTCGGCATGCTCGCCGCTCACTACCTTGGGCTTCACATTGAAAACCTTCAGCCATAAGCCGAAGTGCGGCGGGACGCGGAGAGAGGCCTCGCACACAATAATGAATGTCGAGATGTTGAGGAAGGAATTGGGGGATAGGTCATGAAAATCAATACCATAATAATATATGATGCCGCGAACAAATGGGTGGAGGGGAAACCCTAGCCCGCAGACAAAATGAGGGAGGAATACCACCCTCTCGTGGGGTTCCGGTGTAGGGACGATTTGTCCCGCCGTCGGAAGACGGTGGCCGATTCTCTTGGCCAAATACCCGCCCCCTGTGCTTTTTGATATCCTTCTCCCAGAGAGTAGAGGCCATCCACTTGCCTCCTGCTCTGGATCCAGACATTTTCGTGAAGCCTTTTTGGGCGGATAAGAGGAGTGCTTGGGCACTGGGGCTCAAGCAAAAAGGAATGGATGAGCAGAGGAGGGCGTGGGTGAAAGAGGGAGTTCTTATCCCCTTATAAAGGCAGCAGAGATCCTGTGCCTCCCCACTTGCCCGCTAAAATTGCTTGTTCCCCAAGCTCCACGATTGATGGCACGGTTGGGTTACCCACACCCGTATTGATGAGAATCCCATGATAAGGGGACACGATCTCTGCTTCGACGAGACGTGTCGATAAAACTGGCTCGCGATATGTATGATGGCAGGATGTGAAAAACGGTTCGAATAATGACCGGGCCATGGCGTGATGTCACGCTATAAAAAGTTGTCGGCAGATTAGATTTGTGGAATATTATGCTCTCGGTAGTCCGCTATAAAAAGTTGTCGGCAGATATAACTTGAGGGCATGCGCTGACAAGCCGCTTCACGAGTCCGAAGTAGCTGCTAGGCATGGCTTCGGTAGTCCATAGCCGAATTATTAAATCCTTCATGGCTTGTTCGGCCGCCTTATGCAGCTCGACCAGCTGTTTCAGCTCATCGCTAAAGGGCACTGGATGTTTTGGTCCTAGGAATTGCAACCGGAATAGCTTCTCTGTTGGGCTCCCTTCTTCAGCTCGATAGAATTCCACAGCGTCTCACATGCTGCGTGGCAAATCCGCAAATACCCCTGGAAAACTCCAAATTCGGGTCAGTAAAAGGAATTTTTCCTTCACATGCTGCTCTGCATAATGAAAGCCTTACCCATCGCCATCTTCTTGGCTGCCTGAATTTCCTAGAGGGCGCCCTGGGCTTCGGCTCGGGCATCATTTGCCCTATGGCGGGCCTTGGCAAGTTCAGACTCTTGATTCTTAAAGTCGCGCTCCAAGGACTCGAACTTCTTGACAACGTCCTAAAGCTCTTGCTGGACCTCACTGACCCGAGCCTCATGGTTTTCACGTGTGGCATTTTCCTTAGCCGCCCTATCCTCGGCCTCGGCCAGTGAATTCTTGAGAGCCTCTGCCTCGGTCGTTGCCCCTAACAAATATTATGGCACTTCAGTCAGAACAAATCATTCATTATACCTACATTTAGACAAGGTTAAACTCATACCTTTGCTTTCCTCCTGCTGTTTCTTCACGAGGCCTAGCTCTTCCTTGGCTCGATCCAGATTCTGCTTCAGTCCGGATACCTTCGCAGTATGAGCGGCAACAGCCAGCAGCGATGCCTACTTGTTCACATAGACATTTTAGATTAGACTCCTGCGAAAATTATTTGATCCTCTATCCGGTTTTTCTTTCCCAGCACCGGGCAGAGTATCAGGGGATACTATCTATACTGTGACATAAGTTTTATAATTGCGTTGCATACCTCAAAGCCTGTTAGAAGGCTCGTGCATGCTCCGGTCAGTCTGCTTTTCACAGACTGGATCTCCTCAATCACCGTACCCATAAGGGTACGGTGCTCTTCAACAATGGAAGCGCCTCGTAGCGCTTCTAGCAATCTATCCGGTGCCTCAAGAAGGACAGAGGTCACCGGTGGAGTTAGCTCACCCCTTCTTTCTTGAAAGAGGCGGCCTGCCTAAGTCCAGAGCCACATGGGTCTCCAAAGTTGTATTCGGTCGGGGACCGAATTGGATACGGCCCCCATCATTGGTGTCCATGGGGGTTTGCTCCCCCATGTGTTCGGCAGCCAGGGTTTCATCCTCCCGCGCCACCGGGACGGCCTCCTGAGCCTCTCCCTGGCCTGGGATCCTTTGATACAACACCTCGGTGTTGACCACGACCTTGGGAGAGGAGGCCATCGGAAGGGACCCGCTGTCCATCACCGATGGGTCTAGCGATCCCTCCTAAGAGGAGGATAGTTCGATGTTGGACCGAGCCAAACTGCAAATGCGTTAATCAGCACATTAAGACAATAAAATAGACAGTCCGGATGTATGAACGCGTCCAGATACTTATGATTTGGCCAGGGGCTTCTCCTTGCGTTCCCACTCCCAGCTGTTGTTGGTGGCCGCTTCGGAGCTGTCCGGAAGGGAAGCTTTCCCCTTCTTGGACGCCTCGGCCTCCCCATGTGTGGAGGTCGTCCTCTTCTTTCTCCCCCTAGAAGGGAGGTGGGAATGGATTGCTTCTTCTTCCAACTCCTCTTCCTCGTCGTCTTCGGCGACGGAGGAGTGATCCTCGCCATCTTTGCCATTGCGTCCGATGCGCCCTTGAGACGGTGACCATCTCTGGTCCCCTTGGCCATCTTATTGGCCTTCTTCTCCGACGCCTCATAATGCACCGGGAACAGCATCTTCGTCAGAAGTGGGGTTTTTGGGCCTTCGGGAAGCGGAGCCGGACAGTTAATCCGCTCCGCTATCTCTATCCAGGCCTGAAAAAATTGATAGGGAGGCTTAGATTCGCTCCTCAAATATGCCAGTAAAGGGTACACCTTGAAAACATGAAATAACTTACCGGATTAGCCTGGCGAGTTATGCTAAGCCCACGATCCTTGGTCGTGGGCGGTGGTGTTTTGCCGGCCTTGAGAAGCACCTTCCAGATATCTTCGTGCATTGTGCCGAAGAGCTGTAGTAGCGTCTGGTGCTTGGCCGGATCGAACTCCCACAAATAGCAAGTCCGGCGTTGGCACGGAAGGATCCGACGCACGAGCATAACCTGGAGCACGTTGACAAGTTTGATTCTCTTGTTTATCATGTTCTGGACACACGTCTAAAGCCCAGTCAGCTCGTCCGAAGAGTCCCAGGCCAGGCCCTTCTCTTGCCAGGAGGTGAGCCGCATTGGGACTCCGGATCAGAATGGGGGGGCTGCCGCCCAATTGGTGTCGCGCGACGCGGTGATGTAGAACCACCCCGATTGCAACCCTTTAACAATCTCCACAAAGGAGCCTTCGGGCCAGGTGACATTGGGCATCTTGCCCACCATGGCGCCTCTGCACTCTGCTTGTTGGCTGCTCCCCATCTTTGGCTTCACATTGAAGGTCTTCAGCCATATGCCGAAGTGTGGTGGGATGCGGAGAAAGGCCTCGCACACGACAATAAACGCCGAGATGTTTAGGATAGAGTTGGGGGCCAAATCATGGAAGTCTAGCCCGTAGTAAAACATCAGTCCGTGGACAAACAGGTGGAGTGGGAATCCCAGCCCGTGGACGAAGTGTGTGAGGAACACAACCCTCTCATGGGGCTCTAGGGTAGGGACGATCTGTCCTTTGTCCGAAAGCCGGTGAGTGATTCCCTTGGCCAAATACCCTGCCTCTTGGAGCTTCTTGATGTCCTTCTTCTCGATGGAGGAGGCCATCCACTTGCCTCCTGCTCCAGATCCGAGCATGATTGGAGTGCTTTTTTGGGCAGAGAAGGCGAGAGCTTGGGTGCTGGAGCTCGAGGATGGATGGGCAGAGTAGGGAGAAGGCATGGGTGAAAGATGGTGAATCCTTATCCCTTTATAAAGGCAGTAAAACTCATGCGCCTCCCCACTCGCCTTAAAACTCGCCAATTTCCTAAACGCCGTGCAGACGACACGGTTGGGTTACCCATGCGCGTATTGATGAGAATCCCGTGATAAGGGGACACAATCTCTGCTTTGACAAGACGTGCCAATGAAACCGCACCTCGAAATATGGAGCGGCAGGCTAAAAAACGGTTTGAATAATGATTGGGCAGTGGCGTGATGTCACGCTACAAAAAGTTGTCAGCGGATTGGACTCTTGAAATACTATACTCTCTACGGTTGTGTGTGGTACTTGTTTTTGAGAGTCGGACACATTTGCTATGTCCTGAAGGCTATGTTGGAGTATTCGGAGAAGGAACCCGCCTTGCAATGCCGAGGAAAATCTACGCGCCGGACTCATCGTCATTGAAGCCGGGTTCAGGGGCTACTGAGGGAGTCCCAGATTAAGGGGTCCTCGGACAGCCGGACAATATACTTTGCCTGGACTGTTGGACTACGAAGATACAAGATAGAAGACTTCATCCCGTGTGCAGATGGTACTCTCCTTGGCGTGGAAGGCAAGCTCGGCGATTCGGATATGTAGATTCCTTTCTCTACAACCGATTTTGTACAACCCTAGCCCCCTCCGGTGTCTATATAAACTGGAGGGTTGAAGCTTCTAGGGTTTAGCCACAACAATCATAACCTCATAGGATAGACTTCTAGTGTTTAGCCATTATGATCTCGTGGTAGATCAACTCTTGTAATACTCATATTCATCAAGATCAATCAAGCAGGAAGTAGGGTATTACCTCTATAGAGAGGACCCGAACCTGGGTAAACATTGTGTCCCCCGCCTCCTGTTACCATTAGCCTTAGACGCGTAGTTCGGGAACCCCTACCCGAGATCCACCGGTTTTGACACCGACAGGGGGCGTCGGGGGTGGTGGGTGTCGGCGGAGGGGCGGTAGGCAAGGGGCCAGCGAGCACGGGGGCAGCGTGGGTGAGATGAGGGAGAGACAAAGAGAGGGGAGAGAGAGAGGGTGGGGCGCGGGGAAACATCCATTTTTGGTTAGGTTTAATTTCTTTGTCGTCTGCTAGCAGACGAGAAAGAGCATAGCTAGTGGGATGGGGCTGAGGGGAAACAACCGTTAGGTTGGGTATTCTCTTTGCCGTCCACTAGCAGATGGTAAAGAAGCTTTACCGTCTGCTAGTGGATGGCAAAGAAAATGGCCGTTAGGTGGTTCTCGTTAGTGGGCCACCCTCCCTCTTTGTCGTCTGCTAGCAGACAGCAACGCTTATTTACTGTCTATTAGTAGACGGCAAAGAGGAGGTTGACGGCAAAAATCATGATTCCAGTAGTATGTTATGATCAGCACTACTAGTTGGAATACCTTCTACCCACTTAGTAACATAATCTACAGCAACTAGAATATGTGTATACGCATTAGAGGAAGGAAAATCTCCCATATAATCAAAGCCCCAAACAACAATATCATCTAGTTTAGCTTTATCAACTTCAATACCTCTTTTAGAAATTTTATGCCCCAAGACAATACCTTCATTAACCATAAAGTGGCACTTCTGTCAATTCAAGACAAGATTAGTTTCTTCACATCTCTGCAAAACACGATCAAGGTTGCTTAAGCAAATCATCAAAAGAAGTTCCGTAAACGGAAAAATTATCCATGAATACCTCAACAATCTTTTCACAAAAGTCAGAGAATATAGCAGTCATACATCTCTGAAAGGTAGCAGGTGCATTGCATAAACAAATGGAATACGTCTATAAGCAAATGTACTAAAAGGCCAAGTAAAAGTGGTATTTTCCTGATCATCTTTTGACACAGGTATTTGAGAGAAACTAGAATAACCATCTAGGAAGCAAAAATGTGTATGTTTGGATAGTCTTTCTAGCATCTTATCGATAAAAGGTAGAGGGCAATGATCTTTTCTAGTAGATTTATTTATTTTGCGAAACTCAATTACCATTTTATAACCTATAACAATTCTTTGTGGGATCAATTCATTCTTATCATTTGGAATACCAATAATACCTCCCTTCTTAGGAACACAATGAACATGACTTACCCACTGACTATCAGCAGTAGGATAAATTATACCTGCCTCCAGAAGCTTTAGTATTTCATTTCTTAACACTTCTTTCATTTTAGAGATTAACCGTCGTTGGTGTTGAACAACTAGTTTATCATCTTTTTCCAAAAATACTTTGTGCTAGCATAGAGTGGGACTAATTCCCTTAAGATCATCAATAGTATATCCAATAGAGGCACTATGCTTATTCAGCATTTTCAATAATTTCTTTTCTTCATGCTCTGAAAGATTAGCACTAATAATAACAGGATATATCTTCTTTTCATCGAGATAAGCATATTTAAGAGTATCAGGTAATTGTTTAAGCTCAAACACGGGATCACCCTTGGGTGGAGGAGGATCTCCGAGAATTTCAACAGGCAAATTGTGTTTCAAAATAGGACCTTGATTAGAGAATACGTCAGCTATTTCCCTTCTTTCATTCATAAACATATCATTTTCATGGTCTAGCAAATATTGTTCTTAAGGATCATTAGGTGGCACGGCAATAGAAGCAAGACCAATAATTTCATCCTTACTAGGAAATTCTTTATCATGAGGTTGTCTACGAAATTTAGAAACATTGAAATCATGAGACATATCCCCTAAACCAACAGTAACAATATCCTTTTTGCAGTCTATCTTAGCATTAACAATATCCAAGAAGGGTCTACCAAATATAATGGGACAAAAGTCATCTTGTGGGGAAGCAAGAACAAGAAAATCAGTAGGTATTTTATTTTCCCACATAGGACTTCAACATCTCTAACAATCCCAACTGGTGAACTAGTATCTCTATTGGCAAGCTTAATAGTAATATCAATATCTTTTATCTCAGCAAGTGCAATATCATTCATAATTTCTTAATATAAGGTATAAGGTATTACACTCACACTAGCACCCACATCACACAAGCCATGATAACAATGCTATCCTATTTTAACAGAAACAGCATGCATGCCAACAACAGGTCTATGTTTATCTTTAGTACGGGGTTTAGCAATTCTAGCAGTTTCATCATAGAAATAAATAACATGCCCATCAATATTATCAACCAACAGATCTTTAACAATAGCAATAATAGGTTCAACTTTAATTTGTTCAGGGGGTGTAGGTGTTCTAGTATATCTCTTACAAACCACAGTTGAAGCTTTAGCATGATCCTTTATTCTAAAAGGGAAAGGTGGTTTCTCAATATAAGCAGTAGGAACAATAGGATCAACATTGTAAGTAACAGTTTCTTCTTCAACTTTAATAGGTTCTACTACTTTAGCTTCAATGGGAGGATGATATTTAAACCACTTCTCCTTAGGGAGATCAACATGACTATCAGGGAAAATATACAGGGGTATATGTTTTCCCCTAACTCGTGCACAGACAAGCCAAGATAAAACTGTGATGTACAAGGAACTGAGAGATTCGAAGAACCAACAAACAGATCAGAGGGCCCAAGGCCAAGCCCGAGAAGCAAGATATCATCAAGAAAGAGGCTGCCCGGCAAGGGGCGGGGCCGCCCCCAGAAGAAGATGACCAAGGCGTCTCGGCAAGGCCTGTTGGGACTTGCGAGGGCCAGATCACCTCACCGACCACTCCACCACGACTCTTGTCGTCCATCAGTGTGATGTCAAGCCTCAAAGTGATTAAGTGGCAGCCATTCACCACATGGCAGCCCCTTTCTACCAATGAAACCCACAGATGACACACATACTATGAAGTGTCAAGCGAGCAAGAGTAGAGTTGGCAAGATAGCCCGGCAAGCCTTGTTGGGCAACCAACAACGTGACATTAAGCGGCGCATTAAATGCGCCGTGTCAGCCTACAGAGTTAGGTATGATAGCACTATTTGCTATCTTATCAGTGTCTAATGACTGATTTGCCACTGTGGTGACCCCTTAACCTGTAAAAGGAGGACCATGGAAACTGTTTGGGGGGTCAGAAAGTTTGAGAACTCACACCCCCATACGCGCGTAGTCGCTACCGCCCCGAGGCAACCCTTGCCGAGCATGTGTACTACGCCATGCAACCACTTTTCCACCACCAATCCATCAAAGCAGGAGTAGGGTTTTATGCCTCATGGCAGCCCAAACCTGGGTAAAACTGCCCGTCTGATCTCTGCCGCGCTGCCCCATGTTGGTATGCTCTTTGTGAAATGCGCCATCCCCCTGCCGAACCAGCAACGTGGCTGTCCTGGTCCCACTGGTGGCCATGGTTTCCCGCGACATCTTTGACGCGCCAGGTAGGGGGCTCACTTGCACGAACCTGAAGACGTGACACCGCGCCACCTTCGTGGTCATGTACATCTTTGGCGACACCATCGACCGTGGCGCTCGCGAGGACGCAGAAGCAAAGCAGGGCCACCCAGTCTCTTCCCTTCATCAGCAGTCAAATTGCTTTAGCCCCGGTGTTGTCGATGTCGATGATTACCACGCGACGCTTGGTCCAATATTTCTCCTATTTAGGGTAATCCGGAGCAAAGCGCTCGTACGAGTCCGTCGATGGACACCCCGGGAAGTATATTTCGGCGAGGCTGCATGCATCGGCACGACCCATGCACCGGCAGCCGCTGGACTGACCAAAAAGGAGAAGAGAAAAAGGGAGGGGGGACCGCAGAAGCCCGACACTATGCCCCGATGCCCGCTAGCCGCATGAAATGCATATTAGTCCTTGCCGGGAACAAAGAAACAACCTAATTGGATCCTGCTCCATAGAGTGCCGCGGGCACACCTGGTGCGTGCGGCCCAGCAGAAGGGAGAGAAGCTTAGAGCGAAAGCTAAGTTCAGACTATCGCTTCTTGATTGATGCATTAGAGAATTTTGTGGTTGTTTATCCCTTAACTCTAGTGAGCGTTCGTGTTGTGAAAATCCACATGTGATGGAACCTTTGTTAGCTTCTTTGGTTGCTCTATCGTCCTATCCAGAGTCATGCTCGCAGGATGAGAGGCTGTGCTGAGAACTACCTAGGAAAAACCTGTCGGGACGCATCCACACCAAGATGACTGATTAGGGCCAGACCCTTACGACAATCGCGGCAGATACCGGCAGGCATCCAAAGCATACATAGGAGCCGATCATACGAATGCAAACATACATGGCTCAAAGGGATAAACACACATTTAAGATTCAACTACGAATACCAGTTCCGCACAAACATCAGGAATAGAATAACTAAACACAAAACACACATCATGTTTCATTACAGGGCAACACGGAAGAAACAGCGGCCCGATACTTGATTTGGCAACCAGATGGAGCTATTCAAACTTGGAGAACCCTGTCGGCCCGTGTCGCGGCTTTCTCCTTGGTGGCTGCAACATCGGCTCCCGCTGGCGGCTTCTTGAATCCATTGTCAAGGTCGAGGTATGGGTGGTGGCAGGCAATATTGCTCAAGACCATGAAGAGGGTGTCACGGGAAAGCTTCCAGGACTCTATGGTGAGGCTCTTGGCCCTCCCTTCTTCGTGAACCCTCAGCTTCTCGATCAGCTCGATGAAGAAGATTCCCAGCTTGACGCTCGGGACCTCTTGCTTGCTAGCCGAGAAGACTGGGCCATCCATGCCCATGGCCATAGCTTGAGCTCCGAGGTGCTCGGCCACATCGACCAGGCTCTTGATCCAGAGGTTGCTCAGATTGAACTGATTCTTGAGCTTGTCCTCAACAACCTACTAGAGACGCTTGGCGGTGTCCAAATCCTTGGACAACAACTGCTGAAGGGACTCAAGTGACTCCGTCGAGCACTCCAATGTGCCGATCCTCGCCTTCAGGTCTGAGATGTCACCGTTGGCAGCTTCAAGGCTCTGGGTCTTGGAAGAAAGCTGCGACTGCACGTCAGTCAAGAGGATCTCCGCATTTCGTGCTTCCTCCTTGAGAGCTTCCAACCTCATGGAACTCCCGACAAGCTCTTCCGCCAGCTTAGACACCTGTTGGTCAAGATCAGTCTTGGCAGCGAACGCGGCAGCCAAATCATCAGTGAGCTTCTTCAGTTGGGAAGCAGAGTTAGCGGCAACATCATTCAGAGTCGCTTCATGCTTGTCCTCCAGATCCCTAGCGTGCTAACAAACACGAGTCTCCAAATCCTCATCTTTGGCGCGAAGGGTGGTTTCGAGCTTCTCCTCCCGGAGGGAAATCTCTCTCTCCTTGGCATCCAGAGATGCCTTGCGGTCAGCCACGCGCGCCTCACGAGCCATGACATCCTCCCGCGCCATCTGGAGCGTCTCTTGTTGCCTCAAGAGCACCTTGAACTGCTTGTTGTGCCACTCGCGCAGTTCCAAGCCCTTATCCTTCAGCTTCCGGTTCATCCGGTCAATAGATTCACGCTGCTCCTTGAGTGCCAGCCACTTATGATTGTGCCAGGCCTGCATCTCCTTCACGCCCGCCGCCATAGATTCCATGAAGGACAAATCCATGACAACGGTGGCTGAATCGTCGGCCTCTCCAGCTCCCTGACAAAGCGAACCAGGATATGTTGAAGCTCCTCGTCAAGCTCGGCATCCGCCGTCAGGTACAGGTCGGCCTCTCCAGCTCCCTGACAAAGTGGGCCCAGGGTCTAGAGAGGAATCTGTTGGAAATATGCCCTAGAGGCAATAATAAAATGGTTATTATTATATTTCCTCGTTCATGATAATTGTCTTTTATTCATGCTATAATTGTGTTATCCGGAAATCGTAATACATGTGTGAATACATAGACCACAACATGTCCCTAGTGAGCCTCTAGTTGACTAGCTCGTTTATCAATAGATGGTCACGGTTTCCTGACCATGGACATTGGATGTCATTGATAACGGGATCACATCATTGGGATAATGATGTGATGGACAAGACCCAATCCTAAGCATAGCACAAGATTGTGTAGTTCGTTTGCTAGAGCTTTTCCAATGTCAAGTATCATTTCCTTAGACCATGAGATCGTGTAACTCCCGGATGCCGTAAGAGTGCTTTGGGTGTACCAAACGTCACAACGTAACTGGGTGACTATAAAGGTATACTACAGGTATCTTCGAAAGTGTCTGTTGGATTGACACGGATCGAGACTGGGATTTGTCACTCCGTATGACGGAGAGGTATCTCTGGGCCCACTCGGTAATGCATCATCATAATGAGCTCAAAGTGACTAAGTTGTTGGTCATGGGATCATGCTTTACGGTATGAGTAAAATGACTTTCCAGTAACGAGATTGAACGAGGTATTAGGATACCGATGATCGAATCTCGGGCAAGTAACATACCGATTGACAAAAGGAATTGTATACGGGATTGATTGAATCCTTGACATCATGGTTCATCCGATAAGATCATCGAGGAGCATGTGGGAGCCAACATGGGTATCCAGATCCCGCTGTAGGTTGTTGACCGGAGAGTCGTCTCGGTCATGTCGGCATGTCTCCCGAACCCGTAGGGTCTACACACTTAAGGTTCGGTGACGCTAGGGTTGTTGAGATATTAGTACGCAGTAACCCGAAAGTTATTTGGAGTCCCGGATGAGATCCCGGACGTCACGAGGAGTTCTAGAATGGTCTGGAGGTGAAGATTTATATATAGGAAGTACAGTTTCGGCCATCGGGATAGTTTCGGGGGTCACCGGTATTGTACCGGGACCACCGGAAGGGTCCCGGGGATCCACCGGGTGGGGCCACCTATCCCGGAGGGCCCCATGGGCTGAAGTGGGAGGGGAACCAGCCCCTGGTGGGCTGGTGCGCCCCCCTTGGGCCTCCCCTGTGCCTAGGGTTGGAAACCCTAGGGGTGGGGGGCGCCCCACTTGCCTTGGGGGGGAAGCCACCCCTTTGGCCGATGTCCCCCCATCTAGATGGGATCTAGAGGGGACGGCGCCCCCCCTGGACCCCTATATAAAGAGGGGGGAGGGAAGGCTGCGCACCCTAGCCCCTGGCGCCTCCCTCTCCCTGTCGTGGCACCTCTCCCTCTCGCTGTGCTTGGCGAAGCCCTGCCGAGATCGCTGCTGCATCCACCACCACGGCATCATGCTGCTGGATCTCCATCAACCTCTCCTTCCCCCTTGCTGGATCAAGAAGGAGGAGACGTCTTCCCAACCGTACGTGTGTTGAACGCGGAGGTGCCGTCCGTTCGGCGCTAGGATCTCCGGTGATTTGGATCACGACGAGTATGACTCCCTTAACCACGTTCTCTTGAACGCTTCCGCGCGCGATCTACAAGGGTATGTAGATGCACTCCTCTCTCTCGTTGCTAGATGACTCCATAGATTGATCTTGGTGAAGCGTAGAATTTTTTTATTTTCTGCAACATTCCCCAACAGTGGCATGATGAGCTAGGTCTATGCGTAGTTTCTATGCACGAGTAGAACACAAATTTGTTGTGGGCGTAGATGTTGTCAATTTTCTTGCCACTACTAGTATTATCTTGCTACGGTGGCATCGTGGGATGAAGCGGCCCTGACCGACCTTACACGTACTGTCAGGACCCCGACTCGATGCCACATCGATCTAGCATGTAACACCTCATATCACTTTGCGGCCTCACGCACGGTATCCCCACGGGTGTCGCCTTACCTTTGCCCGGGACCGTTTGCGCCTTTTGGCACACGTATATGATGGTGTCGCTAGCATCCATATGATAAAGAGCCCGGGCTGACATGGCTAGTCGTAAACCCAAAGTGGCACTAACTTACAGGGACAGGCATCCATGACCCAGCATCGAACGTGTCGGTCATCAGCGAGTGAATCCAGGCTGTAGCACTGGGCTAACAGGACTCCGGTGAACCGGGCTGTAGCGGGCTAGCAGGACTCCGGTATTCATCGCGTGACATTTCCCTGAAGGGACAGACACAGGATCAAAGAAGGACACATGCCGGCCAACCTAAGTGTTCCGGAGCAGTAGCAGGCTAGCAGGGCTCAGTGGAAGCACTAGGAGACATTTCCCGGTAAGAGAGTCTACTAAGGATAAACAACTAGATAGTCAGATCCCACACATAGCAATACACATTACACGTACGCATAACATGCAAGTATGTGCTGTACAACATGGCATCACAACATAACTCAACAACTCAAATAGATAAAGGCTCAGAAGAGCCATCATAGCATTTATTTCAAACAGGGGTCACAGAACCCATCATACAGAGCATACAAGCAACAAGCAGAAGCATTACATGTCTGGGTACAGACATCTACAAATGGAAAAGGCTGAAAGCCTGACTATCTACAACGTCCGATCAAGATCGTAGCTGAGGTACAAGCTACTTGTCGAAGTCCATGAGAACACTAGTAAGAGCGAAGTCTCCGCTGCAAAAACATAAATAAAGCAACATGAGTACAAAGGTACTCAGCAAGACTTACATCAGATCCTACCATACATGCATTTGTGTCAAGAGGGTAATGTGGAGTTTAGTTGCAGCAAGCCAGCTTTGACTCCGTGGCTATCCTGTTCTACGACTACCAGAAACTCTTGAGGTCATACAACGTACACGAGTCCACTAATCACCAAATAATACACTACTATGGACTCATTCCCGTCTCCCTACGAGAAGGCCATCCATAGCACTCACACTTGTCTTGAGCATTTTAGAGTATCCACTTCAAGTTGTCTATGTACCATGTAAGCATCCAAGAAGTCCATAACCGCGGACCCGGCTATTCGAATAGATCATGTTAACCCTGCAGGGGTGTACTTCTTCACACACGCTCTCGCCACTTACCGCCATGTACACATCATGTATCTCGGCAACCTTCAAGCGGAAGCCTGGCGAGGGTGTCGGCCACGACCTGACTAACCACACAAGACTCTAGCCCAGGTTTATCGCCTATTCGGGTTCCATCCGCAAGGAGATCCGGCCGGGGTGTCGCTCACGGCCCCAAACGATGTGAGCAGGGTTCCCAAGCCCACCATCCGGGTGCCACTTGGTACACCGTGCCACGTGTGCCTAGTCTGTCCCAAGCCCACCCTGCCGGGTGCTACTTGGTAGAAAAATAGCGCTACCTACAAACACCAGAAACTAGTTGCGACTCCTGGACAGAGACCAAGTTGGTTAATAAGTCGAGAGGGGTCGAGTTACCGGAACCCAATGTGTCGTAGTATCGAGTCATTGAACAACATACATAGAACTCGGTGCTTAAGGATGGTTCCAATGAGATAACCCACCATGTACTCCTACATGGCCTCTCACCGCTACCTTTACCAAATCGTGTTCACACACTTCACTCTCAGCATTAGAACATATCGTAACACTCCAATTCATTCCCAATGAACCAGACCTAACACACTCTAAGCAATAGCAGGCATAGCATGGTAGGAACACAACATGGCTAAATCAACTCCTACACATGCTAGTGGGTTTCAACTATTTACTGTGGCAATGACAGGTCATGCAGAGGAATGGGTTCAACTACCGCAGCACAAAGTAGCAGATGAATCGTTGTTGTCCTAATGCATTAACTGAGAGCAGGAGTGAGAGAGTAGGGTTTTATCGAAATGAACAAGGGGGTTTGCTTGCCTGGTAAATCAACAGAGGAGGCACTGCTTCACAGACAGGTACTCTGGAACGGACTCCGGAGCAGGACCTATCGAGAAGGAACAGTGTCGGCAATCAATACACAAACATATGCAACAATATGATGCATGAACATGGCATGAAGATGTGATGTTGTTTGAGCTAATGCAACTAGTATTCATTTGGTCTGAAGTCCATTTGAACCAAGGGTTCAAATGCATCTCCAAATTAAGCTCCTATATATGCCATAATGTGTTTTCTCATATTCAGCATGTATAAGTTGGTTTGTCATGCATGAAACTAGTACAGATGGATAGATTACATTTTTCTGATAATTTTTCATATATAAATTATTTTAATCCGAGCTATGGTTGAATTGTTATGAATTTTTGAAGTTTAAAACAATTTCTGGAATTTTCTGATTTAATTTAAATCCAGAAATCATATATTGCGCCAGCATGACGTCAGCACGACGTTAGCGGTCAACTGCGGCTGGCTGGGGTCAAACCTGATGTGTGGGGTCCACACGTCAGTGTCAGGGGGTAAAACAGAGGTTAGTTTAATCCTAATTAAGAGTTAGTGGCGCTGGGGCCCACTGTCAGTGTCAGAGGGGGGGGTTAATTAAGCGGTGATTAGCACTAAGCTAATCACCTGATGGGCCGGGCCCACATGGCGGGGCTCAGGCGACGGGGCTCGCCGCCGGCGACCTCTGGACACGGCGGAGTCCGCGCCACAGGCCACGGGGACGGCGTCTGAGAGCACCGGGGCGTAGCCCGGGCTCTCGCGCATCTGGTGGGACAGGTGGAAAGAGCTGGGGAGGCCGGAGCTCGCCGGAGCAAAGCTCGCGGCGGCGGCCGGAGCTCGGCTTCGATGGCCGGGCTAGCTACAGAGCGCGGGGAGGCAAGGGAGAAGGGGGAACCGAAGCGGGGGCTCACGGTGGGCTCGAGGACGTCGTCGGAGAGCTCGGGGGAGATCTGACGGCGACGTGCGGGCGGTGGAGATCTACGGTGGCCGGCGATGAAGACGACGAGGGTGGCGACGATGGAGGCCGTCCGGAGGTTCATGGTTCGACGAGGAGGTGGAGGGGGTCGTGGCGGAGCTCGTGGATTCCACTGAGGGGCGAGGGGACGGCGGGGAGCGCGTCGGTGGTGAGCTGCGGCGGCGGCAGCGCTTCGGGCGCGGGGAGAGGGAGATGTCCAGGGGAGGAGGGAGAGCGAGAGAGAGGGGAAAAGGACCGGGGCGGTGCGTGGCGTCGTTCCAGGGCATCCAGACGAGGAGGGGAGAGGCAGGCAGGCAGGGAGGGAGGTGGCGTGGCCGGCGGAGCGCGCGCGCGTCGGCACGCAGCTGCTTGGCGAGAGGGGGGGGGGGGGACGACAGAGGAGGAGGCGGGCTGGGCCGCCTGCTGGCTGGGCCGGCCTGCTGCTGCTGGGCTGCACAGGGGGGAGCCCCAGGTAAGCTTCTCCTCTTCAATTCTGTTTTCTATTTTTTTCTGACATTTGTTTTGATTTAATTAAAATATTAAATCATTTAATTACCTTATGCCAATTTTGCAGGAGCTAGCTATAATATTCCAGGGCTCCTTTATAAATGGCATAATTTTTGGACCATATTTCATATATATAACAATATATATCCAAAGCAAATAATTATATGATTAATCCAAATGGCCAAAATTAAATATCCATGAGCTCCTAAAAATATTGGTTTGATTTTTATCTCTGTCCAATATTTTCAGAGGGCAACATGAGCATTTTCTTGGACCCTTTTGGAGAAATTTTTATTTGGGTCACATTCAAAAATGATTCTGAGGGTTCCACCAATCCTCATTTCAAATTTAAATGAGATTTAAACATGATGCACAAATGACTAGCTAGTCTAGGTCATACCAGACTAGGGATGTGACACGTACGCTTACGGGAGACAGGTTCCACCGACTGACATGCACTAGTTGCATAAGGTGGCTAGCGGGTGTCTGTCTCTCGCACTTTAGTTGGAGCGGATTCGATGAAAAGGGTCCTTATGAAGGGTAAATAGAAATTGGCATATCACGTTGTGGTTTTACGTAGGTAAGAAACATTCTTCCTAGAAACCTATAGAAGCCACATAAAAACATGCAACAACAATTAGAGGACGTCTAACTTGTTTTTGCAGCATGTGCCGTGTGATGTGATATGGCCAAAAGGATGTGATGAATGAAATATATGTGATGTATGATATTGATCATGTTCTTATAATAGGAATCACGACTTGCATGTCAATGAGTATGACTACCAGTAGGAGCCATAGGAGTTGTCTTTTTTTTTGTATGACCTGCGTGTCATTGAATAACGCCATGTAAATTACTTTACTTTATGGCTAAACGCGTTAGCCATAGAAGTAGACGTAATCGTTGGCGTGACAACTTCATGAAGACACGATGATGGAGATCATGGTGTCATGCCGGTGACGAAGATGATCATGGCGCCCCGAAGATGGAGATCAAAGGAGCAATATGATATTGGCCATATCATGTCACTATTTGATTGCATCTGATGTTTATCATGTTTTGCATCTTATTTGCTTAGAACGACGATAGCTTAAATAAGATGATCCCTCGCAATAATTTCAAGAAAGTGTTCCGCCTAACTGTGCACCGTTGCGAAGGTTCGTTGTTTCGAAGCACCACGTGATGATCGGGTGTGATAGATCCTAACGTTCGAATACAACGGGTGTAAGCCAGATTTACACACGCAATATACTTAGGTTGACTTGACGAGCCTAGCATATACAATGGGTGTAAGCCAGATTTACACCCGGAACACGGAAGACGGAAGACATGGCCTCGGAACACAGAGCATGAGTCGTATAGAAGATACGATCAACATGAAGATGTTCACTGATGATGTCTAGTCCGTCTCACGTGATGATCGAACACGGCCTAGTTGACTCGGATCATGTTTCACTTACATGACTAGAGGGATGTCTGTCTGAGTGGGAGTTCATTGAATAATTTGATTAGATGAACTTAATTATCATGAACTTAGTCTAAAATCTTTACAATATGTCTTGTAGATCAAATGGCCCATGCTAATGCTGCCCTCAAATTCAACGCATTCCTAGAGAAAACCAAGCTGAAAGATGATGGCAACAACTATACGGACTGGGTCCAGAACCTGAGGATCATCCTCATAGCTGCAAACAAATATTATGTATTATAAGCACCGCTAGGTGAAGCACCCATCCCAGAGAACCAAGACGTTATGAACGCTTGGCAGTCACGTGCTGATGATTACTCCCTCGTTCAGTGCGGCATGCTTTACAGCTTAGAACCGGGGCTCCAAAAGCATTTTGAGCAACACGGAGCATCTAAGATGTTCGAAGAGCTAAAAATGGTTTTCCAAGCTCATGCCCGGGTCGAGAGATATGAAGTCTCCGACAAGTTCTATAGTTGTAAGATGGAGGAAAATAGTTCTGTCAGTGAGCACATACTCAAAATGTCTGGGTTGCACAACCGCTTGTCCCAGCTAGAGATTAACCTCCCGGACAAGGCGGTCATTGACAGAATCCTCCAGTCGCTCCCACCTAGCTACAAGAGCTTTGTGATGAACTTCAATATGCAGGGGATGGAAAAGACCATTCCTGAGGTATATGCAATCCTGAAATCAGCGGAGGTAGGGATCAAAAAGGAACATCAAGTGTTGATGGTGAATAAAACCACTAAGTTCAAGAAAGGCAAGGGTAATAAGAACTTCAAGAAGGACGGCAAGGGAGTTGTCGCGCCCGGTAAGCCAGTTGCTGGGAAGAAGTCAAAGAATGGACCCAAGCCTGAGACTGAGTCCTTTTATTGCAAGGGAAGTGGTCACTGGAAGCGGAACTGGCCCAAGTACTTAGCGGACAAGAAGCCCGGCAACACCAAACGTATATGTGATATACATATTAGTGATGTGTACCTTACCAACACTCGTAGTAGCTCCTGGGTATTTGATACCGGTGCGGTTGCTCATATTTGTAACTCAAAGCAGGAGCTGCGGAATAAGCGGAGACTGGCGAAGGACGAGGTGACGATGCACGTCGGGAATGGTTCCAAGGTCGATGTGATCGCCGTCGGCACGCTACCTCTACATTTACCTACGGGATTAGTTTTAAACCTCAATAATTGTTATTTAGTGCCAGCTTTGAGCATGAACATTGTATCTGGATCTCGTTTAATACGAGATGGCTACTCATTTGAATCCAAGAATAATGGTTGTTCTATTTATATGAGAGATATGTTTTATGGTCATGCCCCGCTGGTCAATGGTTTATTCTTAATGAATCTCGAACGTGATGTTACACATATTCATAGTGTGAATACCAAAAGATGTAAGGTTGATAACATAGTCCCACATACTTGCGGCACTGCCACCTTGGTCACATTGGTGTCAAGCGCGTGAAGAAGCTCCATGCTGATGGACTTTTAGAGTCTCTCGATTATGAATCGTTTGACACATGCGAACCATGCCTCATGGGCAAAATGACCAAGACTCCGTTCTCCGGAACAATGGAGCGAGCAACCAACTTATTGGAAATCATACATACTGATGTGTGCGGTCCAATGAGCGTTGAGGCTCGCGGAGGCTATCGCTATGTTCTCACTCTCACTGATGACTTGAGTAGATATGGGTATGTCTACATGATGAAACACAAGTCTGAGACCTTTGAAAAGTTCAAGGAATTTCAGAATGAGGTAGAGAATCAACATGACCGAAAGATAAAGTTCTTATGATCAGATCATGGGGGAGAATATTTAAGTCACGAATTTGGTACGCACTTAAGGAAACGTGGAATCGTTTCACAACTCACGCCGCCTGGAACACCTCAGCGTAACGGTGTGTACGAACATCGTAATCGTACTCTATTGGATATGGTGCGATCTATGATGTCACTCATCGATTTACCGCTATCTTTTTGGGGATACGCTCTAGAGACAGCTACATTCACTTTAAATAGGGGACCGTCTAAATCCGTTGAGACGACACCATATGAATTATGGTTTGGGAAGAAACCTAAGCTGTCGTTTCTAAAAGTTTGGGGATGCGATGCTTATGTCAAGAAACTTCAACCTGAAAAGCTCGAACCCAAGTCGGAAAAATGCGTCTTCATAGGATACCCTAAGGAAACCATTGGGTATACCTTCTACCTCAGATCCGAAGGAAAGATCTTTGTTGCCAAGAACGGGTCCTTTCTGGAGAAAGAGTTTCTCTCGAAAGAAGTAAGTGGGAGGAAAGTGGAACTTGATGAAGTACTACCTCTTGAAAGTAGCGCAGCTCAGGAAGATTTTCCTGTGGTGCCTGCACTGACTAGAGAGGAAACTAATGATGATGATCAAGGTACTTCGGATCAAGTTACTACTGAAATTCGTAGGTCCACGAGGACACGTTCCACACCAGAGTGGTATGGCAACCATGTCCTGGAAATCATGTTGTTAGATAACGGTGAACCTTCAAACTATGAAGAAGCAATGGCGAGACCAGATTCCAACAAATGGCTTGAAGCCATGCAATCCGAGATAGGATCCATGTATGAAAACAAAGTATAGACTTTGACAGACTTGCCCGATGATCGGCGAGCGATAGAAAACAAATGGATCTTTAAGAAGAAGACGAATGCGGATGGTAATGTTACCATCTATAAAGCTCGACTTGTCGCTAAGGGTTATCGACAAGTTCAAGGGGTTGACTACGATGAGACTTTCTCACCCGTAGCGAAGCTGAAATCCGTCCGAATCATGTTAGCAATTGTCGCATACTATGATTATGAGATATGGCAAATGGACGTCAAAACGGCATTCCTTAACGGCCATCTTAAGGAAGAACTGTATATGATGTAGCCAGAGGGTTTTGTCGATCCTAAGAATGCTAACAAGGTATGCAAGCTCCAACGCTCCATCTATGGGCTAGTGTAATTATCTCGGAGTTGGAACATTCGCTTTAATGAAATGATCAAAGCGTGTGGGTTTATGCAGACTTATGGAGAGGCATGCGTTTACAAGAAAGTGATTGGGAGCTCTTTAGCATTTCTCATATTATATGTGGATGACATACTTTTGATGGGAAATGATATAGAACTTTTGGACAGCATTAAGGCCTACTTGAATAAGTGATTTTCAATGAAGGACCTTGGAGAAGCTGCTTACATATTAGGCATCAAGATCTATAGAGATAGATCAAGATGCCTCATAGGTCTTTCACAAAGCACATACCTCGATAAGATATTGAAGAGGTTCAATATGGATCAGTCCAAGAAGGGGTTCTTGCCTGTGTTGCAAGGTGTGAAATTGAGCTCGGCTCAATGCCCGACCACAGCAGAAGATAGAGAAAAGATGAGTGTCGTCCCCTATGCCTCGTCCATAGGGTCTATCATGTATGCCATAACCTGTACCAGACCTGATGTAAACCTTGCCGCAAGTTTGGTAGGAAGGTACCAAAGTAATCCCGGCATGGAACACTGGACTATGGTCAAGAATATCCTGAAGTACCTGAAAAGGACTAAGGACATGTTTCTCGTATATGGAGGTGACGAAGAGCTTGTCGTAAAGGGTTACATCGACGCTAGCTTCGACACAGATCTGGATGACTCTAAGTCACAAACCGGATACGTGTATATTTTGAATGGTGGGGCGTTAAGCTGGTGCAGTTGCAAGCAAAGCATGATGGTAGGATCTACATGTGAAGTGGAGTACATGGCTGCCTCGGAGGCAGCACATGAAGCAATATGGGTGAAGGAGTTCATCACCGACCTAGGAGTCATACCTAATGCGTCGGGGCCGATAACACTCTTCTGTGACAACACTTGAGCTATTGCCCTTGCCAAGGAGCCCAGGTTTCACAAGAAGACCAGGCACATCAAGCGTCGCTTCAACTCCATTCGTGAAAATGTTCAAGATGGAGACATACATATTTGCCAAGTGCACACGGATCTGAATGTCGCAGATCCGTTGACTAAACCTCTTCCGCGAGCAAAACATGATCAACACCAGAACTCTATGGGTGTTCGATTCATCACAATGTAACTAGATTATTGACTCTAGTGCAAGTGGGAGACTGTTGGAAATATGCCCTAGAGGCAATAATAAAATGGTTATTATTATATTTCCTCGTTCATGCTAATTGTCTTTTATTCATGCTATAATTGTGTTATCCGGAAATCATAATACATGTGTGAATACGTAGACCATAACATGTCCCTAGTGAGCCTCTAGTTGACTAGCATGTTTATCAATAGATGGTCATTGTTTCCTGACCATGGACATTGGATGTCATTGATAACGGGCTCACATCATTGGGAGAATGATGTGATGGACAAGACCCAATCCTAAGCATAGCACAAGATCGTGTAGTTCGTTTGCTAGAGCTTTTCCAATGTCAACTATCATTTCCTTAGACCATGAGATCGTGTAACTCCCAGATGCCGTAAGAGTGCTTTGGGTGTACCAAACGTCACAACGTAACTGGGTGACTATAAAGGTATACTACATGTATCTCCGAAAGTGTCTGTTGGGTTGACACGGATCGAGACTGGGATTTGTCACTCCGTATGACGGAGAGGTATCTCTGGGCCCACTCAGTAATGCATCATCATAATGAGCTCAAAGTAGCTAAGTGGTTGGTCACGGGACCATGCATTACGGTACGAGTAAAGTGACTTGCCAGTAACGAGATTGAACGAGGTATTAGGATACCGACGATCGAATCTCGGGAAACTAACGTACCGATTGACAAAGGGAATTGTATATGGGATTGATTGAATCCTCAACATCGTGGTTCATCCGATGAGATCATCGAGGAGCATGTGGGAGCCAACATGGGTATCTAGATCCCGCTGTTGGTTATTGACCGGAGAGTCGTCTCGGTCATGTCTGCATGCCTCCCGAACCCGTAGGGTCTACACACTTAAGGTTCGGTGATGCTAGGGTTGTTGAGATATTAGTATGCGGTAACCCGAAAGTTGTTCGGAGTCCCGGATGAGATCCCGGACGTCATGAGGAGTTCCGGAATGGTCCGGAGCTGAAGATTTATATATAGGAAGTCCAGTTTCAGCTATCGGGAAAGTTTCGGGGGTCACCAGTATTGTACCGGGACCACCGGAAGGGTCCCCGGGGTCCACCAGGTGGGGCCACCTATCCCGGAGGGCCCCATGGGATGAAGTGGGAGGGGAACCAGCCCCTGGTGGGCTGGTGCTCCACCCCTTGGGCCTCCCCTGCGCCTAGGGTTGGAAACCCTAGGGGTAGGGGCGCCCATTTGCCTTGGTGGGCAAGCCACCCCCTTGGCCGCCCCCCCCCCCATCTAGATGGGATCTAGAGGGGCCGGCGCCCCCCTTGGACCCCTATATAAAGAGGGGGGGAGGGAGGGCTGCGCACCCTAGCCCCTGGCGCCTCCCTCTCCCTCCCGTGACACCTCTCCCTCTCGCTGTGCTTGGCGAAGCCCTGCCAAGATCGCTGCTGCATCCACCACCACGCCGTCGTGCTCCTGGATCTCCATCAACCTCTCCTTCCCCCTTGATGGATCAAGAAGGAGGAGACGTCTTTCCAACCGTACGTGTGTTGAACATGGAGGTGCCGTCCGTTCGGCACTAGGATCTCAGGTGATTTGGATCACGACTAGTACGACTCCCTCAACCCCGTTCTCTTGAACGCTTCCGCGTGCGATCTACAAGGGTATGTAGATGCACTCCTCTCTCTCGTTGCTAGATGACTCCATAGATTGATCTTGGTGAAGCATTGAATTTTTTATTTTCTACAACGTTCCCCAACAGAATCTTCATTTCAACGTCCACTCCCCTTGTCGGAACGACCTCCGGAGAATGCTCCATCACCGCTAGGGAACCCTGCGCATCCCCGGCAATGAGATCCTGTCCCTCGGTAGCAGCGAGCTCTGCGGTCTCATCTGCATCTGCCCTTCCTATGTCAGCCGCCACCTCCAGCGGATCTGATTCCTCAGCTCAAGGGGTTGCATGTGAGAGAGCCAGTAAATCACGAAAAAGCGAAAACCTCAAACAAATAGAGAAGCCAGGAGAAGCAACCAGAGCAAGAAGGAACAAAATATGCAAATAAAGTACCAAGAGAAGTCTACAGGCAGGAACATGTGTTTCCCTAGCAACAACTGTTGCCGGGCCCTGAACTTCATCCTCCGCCATAGCAGTCCTCAGAGCCTTCTATGCATCAGCATCCACAAAGTGCTCTGTGGGGTCCCTCCAGCTCGAGCTGCGGCGGAAGCGTGCCCCTCGGGGAGGGGCTCACCCTAAAGGAAGAGGAAGGCCATCCCCATCATCTCCGGAGGGTGAAACAAAGTCTCTGCTCCCAGGCCGAGGGCTGGGCTGGGGGCTCGGCGCAGGGTCCCTGCATCACCCCCCGCCAAGTTTGTAAGAATCGCGATTCTGAATTGGATAGGAGCTCCACTGGTAGGATCGCAAATCATAGAATCTTCACTATCAGGATTGTAGAAACGTAGATTCTATGAACGAAAATTGTAGAATCACATGGGTTAGTTTGGATCGTAAAGTCGTAGAATCGTATAATAGAATCGCGATTCTGACAACCTTGCCCCCCGCCAAGGCCGAGCTCTTTGCACCTTTCAATGACCCGAGACGCCGGAGCTTCCTCCGAGATTGATGGACGAGGGTTTCCGTCTCCTCCTCCACCTACCTACCGACAACAACAAAAGGAAGAGGTCAGTCAGCAAAATATTGGATATGCACAAGCTGTCCTTCAAAGAAATCCTCCTTACTCTTCCGCAATGAGCATGGAGTCCAAGTTAGACACCATGGGAGGTGAGGGCTCCCTTCTCCTCTTCTAGGGTGGAGGGGCAGAGCCGTCCGGCAGCTGCGGCGCCTGGCACGGAGCCAAAGGATCAGAAGAAGACAAGTTCTACAAAGAAATCGAACTGGAGCTAGAGTTGGGATCGTCCTCCATGACCGCTGCTCGCTTGGCGGAAGAGGTCTTGGTCCTGGCGAGTCAAGGAGATTGGTGGCACTCCACCTCAGCCTTGGAGGCTTTGGTGGTTGTCTTCTTCACCTTCCTGGAGGTTGGATCGGCAGTGGCACGCTTGCGGGTGTGCTGCTCGGGGCCCAGCTCCGGGGCTTGCGTCCCAGCCGCAAGCCACTCCTTGAGCTCCGCCACCTTGCCAACCTCCCCCTCCTCCTGGAGCTCCGTTGCTGCCGTGACTAGGGCATCTAGCCCCACAAAGTTATCCCCGACAGCTCCTTCCGTGGTTTGCGCCCCACTGCCACCTTGGGAAGAATTCCCGTTCCGAGCCTTCCCCTTGCTCATTCTATCCTTCACGGCCTTCGCCATCTCTGTGAGGCGAGCCGCCTTGGCCCCCTTGACCGTCCTCAAAATATGCGCCACCTTCGCAGAAGAGGTGGGCTTATACATTCTGGTTTCAGTCCTGGTGGCCACCTCCACCAGGGTGCTCGACCACTCGAGCTCTTCATCCAGAGTGGGTAGCTACCAAGTGCTTCAATATCTGGTCTCTGGCAGAATTGATGTTCAAAGATATGATGGTTGTCGGGACATTGAACAACTCGAAGCGACCAAATAGTTGGTCGCACAACCAGGCATGACCATAGACCGTTGTTGGCCAATCTCGGGAAAAACCTCATCCTGCATACAACCATGCGGATATGTCCCTCTCCTGGAACGACGAGATGCGGCAGAGAAGAAAGTCTGCTCCCAGAAGCTCGATGGTTAACCCGGCAGTCCTCAAGCGGGTGATCCTATTGATTGTCGGGCGCAGCCTGTCCTCAGTAAGGCCCTTGGCGCTCCATTCCTTGCCGCGCTCGACACATTCCTTCCGGGCATGGCAGAACTCGGGGGCTTCCTTATCCTGGATCCAGCACCAATCTCCCCTTCACTCATCCCACCTCTCCGCTGGTACCAGGGAGGTAATCCCAGATCTTCCTCGCCACGCATAGCATCCATCTAATGACTCTAGAGTGGTAGACTCTGCTCTCCACTCACGGGAGAAAGTAATGCCGAAACAGATCCACATTGGGCTTGACTCCGACGAAATTCTCGCACAAATGCGCGAAGATGGCCATGGTCGCCATTGCATTTGGCGTGAAATCGAGGAGATGGAACCCATAGATGTTCATGATCGCCTCAAAGAACTCGAAGAAAGGGGGACAAAGATCGTAGATGAAATAAGCACAGAAGAATCAATAGGAATCTTGCGGAGCCTCCTTCCCCGCCACATAAACAACAGGTGCTCCGTGCCCTTTCTCAACAGGCCTCCCTCACAGATACCCATACCTTGCTTGGAGGACTAGGCTGCTCAAGTTCGACGGAGTGAAGACGACATCTTCTCTTTGCTTCTTGCTCAGCTCTGCCTCTCTCCTACTTCCCTCAGCGGCGGCCTCCTTCTCTGCGCCTGCCTGCTTATTATTGTCCGTGGGTTTCTTCCTAATTCTGGTGGTGGCGGTGCGGAAGGGAGAAGGGATCAATGGGTAGGACGATAGCAGGAGGGAGAGGGGAGGAACTGTCACTTGGCTTGCAGTGGAAGAAGATGGGGAAGCGGAGCAGGAGACAGATGAATCGTGCCGCTCCATTTTTCCCTACTCTTAAGAGGGAAAAGCGAAATGAGGTGCGATTCTTTAGAAAGTTACCGTTTGACCTTAACTTCAACAGTCCCACGATCCCACGATGCACAGTAATTATGGGAAGTGGACGTTGGATTGACTAGTCATCATGGCAAACCAGCAAGCGCAACCCTCTCCTACCATGTGTCCACGCACGGTTTGGGACCTAAATCAACATGACCCGTGACACGTGTGGCTTAGGCCTGGGGTCTTATGTCGAGGAAAATATACAAGGTTATATGGTTTCCCCTGATTCATGCACGGACAAGCCAAGATCAAACCAAGATGTACAAGGAACCAAGAGTTTTGAAGAACCAATGAAAGGATCACAGGACCCAAGGCCAAGCCAGACAAGCAAGATATCATCAAGAAATAGGCCTCCCTTCCCGGGCAGGCGAGCCCGGCAAGGGGCGGGCCGCCACAGAAGAAGATGACCAAGGCGTCCCGGCAAGGCCTGCCGGGACTTGCAAAGGACAGATCACCTCACCGACCACTCCACCATGACTCACGTCGTCGATCAGTGCGGTGTCAAGCCGCAAAGTGATTATGTGGCAGCTATTCGCCACATGGCATCCCCTTTCTACCAAGGAAACCAATAGATGACACCCGTCCTATGACGTGTCAGGCGAGCAGGCAAGATGGCCCGGCAAGCCTTGTCGGGCAACCGACGATGTGACGTTAAGCGGTGCATTAAATGCGCCCTGTCAGCCTGTAGAGTTAGGTATGATAGCACTGTTTGCTATCTTATCGGTGTCTAATGACTGTTTTGCCACTGTGGTGACGCCTTAACCTATAAAAGAACTGACACCCCCATATGCGCGTAGTTGCTACCGCCCTGAGGAATCCCTTGTCGGGCAAGTGTACTACGCCCCAGCACCACTTTTCCACCATCAATCCACCAAAGAAGGAGTATGGTTTTATGCCTCGCGGTGGCCTGGACCTGGGCAAAACTGCCCGTGTGATCTCTGCTGCGCTGCCCCACATTGGTCTGCTCTTTGTGCAACGCGTTGTCCCCCTGCCAAACCGGCAAAGGGGCCGTCTTGGTCCCATAGGTGGCCCTGGTTTCCCGCGACAATGAGTAGCAAATGATTCACAGAAAGAAGCTCTTATCTCAGAGTCAAGTCCATATTTAGTGCTAAAATCACGATAAGCATCGATATTCATAAAAGATTTAACAATATCAAACTTAAGGTTTATAACTGACTCCTTACCTTCATCGAGTTCCCAATCTTCAGAGTTGCATTTAATTCTTTCCAATAAATCATGTTTGAATTCCATAGTCTTCATCATAATAGAACTAGTACAAGAAGTATCGAGCACGGATCGATCATTATGAGAAAGCTGAGTTGTTTTTGTTAATAATTGATTGGGGCATGGATATAACATTGACTTAAGCCTCCCCCAAGCTTGAGCAATACTTTCTCCTTCACGAGGCCAAAAATAATATATATAATTCCAATCGCGATGAACCAGATGCATAGGATAAAACTTCTGATGAAATTCCAATTCCAATCGGTTGTAATTCCATGATGAAATATCATCACATAGCCCATACCATCTCAACGCCTTTCCCTTCAAACATAAAGGGAAGACCATCTTGAAAACATCTTCAGGCATACCTGCAAGCTTAAATAATACACAAACTTCATCCACATAGATTAGGTGCATATCAAGATGTAATGTTCCATCTCCTATGTAAGGATTAGCTAGCAGTTTCTCTATCATAACCGATGGAATTTCAAAATAAATATTTTCAGTAGGTGCAGAAGGTTGAGGAGAAACTCTTTGCTCTTCCGTTCAAGGTGAATATACCCCAAACAAGCCCCTCAACGGATTATTTTCCATCGAAACCGGTGACAGTAAATTTCAGCACACTATACAAATGTTTCCTTACCAAATTCCACTTACCAAAGGCGCTTCACTCCCCGGCAATATCGTCAGAAAAGAGTCTTGATGACCCAGAAGTGTAGGGGATCTATCGTAGTCCTTTCGATAAGTAAGATTGTTGAACCCAACGAGGAGCAGAAGGAAATGACAAGCGATTTTCAGAAAGGTATTCTCTGCAAGCACTGAAATTATCGATAACACATAGTTGTGTGATAAGATAATTCGTAATGGGTAACAAGTAAAATAACTAAACAAGGTACAACAAGGTGGCCCAATCCTTTTTGTAGCAAAGGACAAGCCCGGACAAACTGTGATATAAAGCAAAGGGTTCCCGAGGACACATGGGAATTACTGTCAAGTTAGTTTTCATCTTGCTCATATGATTCAGGTTCGTTACTTTTATTATTTCATATGTGGGTGGACCGGTGCTTGGGTGCTACCCTTCCTTGGACAATCCTCCCACTTATGATTAACCGCTCCCGCAAGCATCCGTAACTACGAAACAAGAATTAAGGTAAACCTAACCATAGCATGAAACATATGGATCTTATCAGCCCCTTATGAAGCAATGCATAAAGTAGGGTTTAAGCTTCTATCACTCTAGCAACCCATCATCTACTTATTACTCCCCAATGCCTTCCCCTTGTCCCAAATCATGGTGATGTGTCATGTAGTAGATGTTCACATAACACCACTAGAGGATAGAGAACATACATGTCACCAAAATATGGAATGAATACCAAATTCACCTGATTACTTATAATAAGACTTCTCCCATGTCCTTAGGAAACACGTAACTACTCATAAAGCATATTCATGTTCATAATATGTGGAGTTCTAATTATCATTAAGGGTCTGAAAATATAATCTTCTAGTGGATAAACCAACTAGCCTCAACTACAAGGAGTAATCAACACTACTAGCAACCCACAGGTACCAATCTGAGGTTTTGAGACAAAGATCGGATGCAAGAGATGAACTAGGGTTTAAGAGCAGATGATGCTGGTGAAGATGTTGATGGAGATTGACTCCCACTCGATGAGAGGATCGATGGTGATGACAATGGAGATGATTTCCCCCTCCCGGAGGGATGTTTCCCCGGCAGAACAGCTCCGCTGGAGCCCTAGATTGGTTCTGCCCAGGTTCCGCCTCGAGACGGTGGCGCTTCGCGTCGAAAGCTTCTCTCCTATTTTTTCTAGGGAAAAAGACACCATATAACAGAAGATGGGTGTCGGGGGCCTGCCAGGGGGCCCACAAGGTAGGGGGCGCGCCCAGGGGAGTAGGGCGCGCCCTCCACCCTTGTGGCTGGCTGATGGCCCCCTCTCGTGCTTTCTTCGCCCAATATTTTTTATTTATTCCAAAACTGATCACCGTGAAGTTTCAGGACCTTTGGAGTTGTGAAGAATAGGTCTCGAATATTTAATCCTTTTCTAGTCGAGAATTCTAGCTGCCGGCATTCTCCCTCTTCATGTAAACCTTATGAAATAAGAGAGAAAAGGCATAAGTATTGTGATATAACGTGTAATAACAGCCCCTAATGTAATAAATATCGATATAACATCATGATGCAAAATGGACGTATCAGGAAGGGACTTGATGTAGCTTGAGGTAGTCGTCCATCTTGCGCTCCCACTCGAGATACTCCTTGAGGTCTTGAGTTCCATATAAAGGAAGCTCGTGGTCGGTGTCGAGGTCGTAGTACCTCGTGGAAGTCACGGACTTGAGCTTGGGGAGCTTCTTTGGAGCGTAATATTGAGGTTCTTGTTGGCAAAGATGTTGCATGTCCAAAGGCGAAGATGCCTTGAAGTCGCTTGGCGAAGATGCCAAGGTAGATGGTGAAGCCATTGAGCGATTGGTGGTGTTGAGCTCTTGACCTTCACGTTCTTGTCGGTGGTGGTGTCGATGCCGATGTGACCTTGCGGGAGATGGTAGCTTGGAAGCATGAGCACTTGAGCGTCCTCTCGAAGATGAGGGAGACCCCTTAGCGTTCTTGATGAGGGCTTTGAGCTACTCCATCTTGGTGTTGATGAAGTTTTTGTGGCATCAAACTCGTTGTTGTTGTTGTAGACCGAAGTAGATATGCCTTGCCTATCCATCACAAGACTCGAGTAGAAGTGAGTAGGAAATGAGATAAACAATATCAAGCTACCCAAGCTACCTTTTCCCAAAGTTGAGGATGTATCTTGTTTCACTCAATATGAAATATAAGAATAGTGGAATTGGTACCGACTTGCTCACTCAAACCTACAAACTAAAGCTTATCGAGTGGCTTGGTTAGGACAAGTGGCACAAAAATTTGATGCAATTTTTAGCAAGAGTCAATAATGTTGAAAGAGATTCAAAAATTCGCAAGTGCAACAAGTAGACCAATAGCAATGAATGGCACACGGAAACAAACACACACACACACACGCACACACACACACACACACACACACACACACAGAGAGAGAGAGAGAGAGAGAGAGAGAGAGAGAGATAAGTGGGGTCGTGCAACCAATGAACGAGCTCAAAATGTGGAATGCATGGAAAATGCTCTTGTTGCACAACTCGAGAGATATGCTAGCACGATTGCTCAATAGGCGAGATATGATACTTGTGCACAACCTATAAGAGACAAAAACGTAACGACTTGTATCCCAAGTATGCTATGTTTATATGATTCCCGCAGTTTCGCACACGATGATCCAAGATGACCAATGATGGCATATGATAGCAATGTGGTGATGCTATGGCTATTGCTTACAAGCTCTTTGTTTTTCTCTTTTCTTAAAAGCTTATTCTTTCTCTTTATTTTGTATGCCCACTATGTGAAATGCACAAACTTAGATGGCAATTGTGTATAGGCGGGAACAAGCTTGTGACACAAGGGATGGTACTATGATACCAAGATGATACCAATATGATATGGTATATATGCAATGGAAGGGCGGATCGATGATCACTAAAGTGCACAAGTAAGGTTGCCGGCAATAATAAATGGCTAGTCTCGATAGGCAAGTGATGCAAAATGGTCTAGGGGTTAGCAATATAATGGAAAGAATGAATGTACAATGATGGGATACCACGATACTAAGATGATATAGAGGTTACCATTCTTGCTTACGGTTAGGGTGTAAAAATGGTGAAGGTGGCCGATGTCGAATCCTTGGCGATGTTGAGCGGCGGTGTTGTCAATATCGAACCGTACCTAATTACTGAAACACCTTAGGAAATAGAAAAACCGCGAAGTAAAAATCCCCAAAGGCAAATGTCAAATGGTGGTAGCAGAATGTGGTGGTGGTTGCGGAAATATTGGTGGAAACCCGGTCAAAATGGGTTAAGGTGGCGGAAGGGTATTATGGGCTATACATAGTGTCGAAGTTGAATGCACAGTCTCAAAGTAGCTGAAACACCTTAGGATACACAAACCAAAACTCAAACAACCTCAAATGCAATGGGGAACAAAATGGGTTAGGTTGCGGAAGTCGGTGGTGGCAATGCAGATGATATGGTGGAACCCTAGGCAAAGATGCCAAAGTTTGAAAAACTTGAGGGAGTAAAATGGAATTGGTAGTACTTTTGTGTGAATGGGGATGGAAATAGCTTCAAAATGAGCTAAAGAACATCAAAACCGGACTCTGGATGAATTAGATATGGACAAAACGGTGAAACAATGAAGGCTGGAATCCCAGGTGTCGGACATCTGGGGGCTAGGCCAGAAATTCGGAGCCTGATGTCCAGATTCACGCGTGAAATTGCGCTCTAGGAGCCGGATGTCCGGGGGGCAGATGTCTGGGGCCACGGGCCGGATGTCTGGGCTCCAAATCTGAGGATAAACTCGATTTTGGGGCGGAAATGGATGATTTCGGGGGCAAAATCGAGGAGGTTTCATGGATGGAAAGTGGGGATACTTTGGGGAAAGATAGATCCACTAGTAACACAAGAAATCCATGGATCAAACCCAACAAAACTTCATCAAACCCATAAATCACAAAAAAATTGGGGCTATTTTTGGTGGAGATTTTGGATATTTTGGACGTAATCAAGCGAAACAAGGCTAGAAAGTGGGGGTCGGGACTTCAAAAACATGATCAACATGGATCATGATACTAAGATGATGTAGGGTGGAATCCTAGGGGCCGATCTTTCATTATTTGGAGGGTGTTCCCGAAGAACATGACGAACACGAGGAAGAACAGAGAGAAATAACAAGGGGAAACACTCGAGAACAAGTCCAATCACACATCCACTAGACTAACAAATAAATAGATCCACAAGGTACATGAACAACAAAGGGAAAGGTACAAGGTAATGTTCATCCCAAATCCAAAGAAGATGGGGGCTTGAATCCACGAGGGGGTCTTACCTAGACGGGGTCTTGAATCCACTTGGGATGTACTACGCGGAGGCCACGGTCTCCAATGGAGTATGTATCAAGTGGATGAGCAAAGCTCTATCTCTAAAATGAGCTAAAGCAATTCTAACCCTGAAATGGTGGAGGAGGAGTGTATATAGTTTAGGAGGGCGAAGGTGTACATGGGCTTCAGCCCTTTACTGTGCGCACACAGAGGGGCCCGGATGTCCGAACCTTCAAGTAGGGGGGCGAATATCAGGGCTATGGGGCCGAATGTCCGCACTACAAAAAAATACACTTCCATGATGATACATGTTTGTCATAGTAGGTCACATTTTTTTGATGCATGTACATCCATCACGATTTTAGGACAGCATCAAGATAGTCATACCTGTGCTGTCGTAGAAGTGTTCGATGACAATACCAAAATTATCATCACGAAAGTGTCCACTTCCATGACGATAAATGGTGTGTCACGGAAGTGCTTTCGTCAAGGGTAACCGACACGTGGCATCCACCATTATGGGTTGCCGTTAAGTAATCGGGTTCCGGTTTGAATCCGATAATCCGTTAACAGCACAGACCAATGGGGATTTCCACGTGTGAAATTCTCAATGGTCAGAGGAACCACGTGTCGGCTCACTGTTGGGACAGATGTCATCCACTCATTGGACCGGAGGAGCCTATGATACTCGACACATGGCATGGCCCAACAGAGGCCCATTCCAGTGAAAAGGCCAGTCTATTTGACTTGGTCAAAAGGTAGCGGGCCGGCCCATGGAAAGCATGTTAACGGCATGTTTGCATATAGCCCATTTACAGCCCGCTAACTCACAGCCCGTTACGACCTATCCGAATTAGGCCCAGTAGCATCATCCGGGCCGTCCAATATGATTCCATCCCATTGTAACTTCCAGCCCATGTATGGCCCATGACGTCTTTCGGCCCATACAAGGACCTTTGTAACTCTGGGCCAATTAAAGGCCCGAGGTGAAACTGGCCTAGAACGAATAGTGTATCAGTTTATACCCATTCACGACCCATTATTCCGTCGGCCATTTTCCAGCTGTGTTAACTTACGGCCTTCTAAGGGCCCATTTATTCTTGGGCTCATTTCGGGAATTCGGTTACTTACGGTCTATTACTGGCCTGTTCCGCTTGTGCGCCAAATTCAGCCTGTGGTTACAGTTGGACCATTTGTGGCCGGTTAACCCGTTGGCCATTTTCATAGCGTCATCAAATACGGACTATTAATGGCCTATTATGGTTGGGCCATAAAACAGACGATTTCCACTCTAGCCCGTTTACGACCCATTTTGTGGACCGGTATTGGTCCACGAATAGTATGACCCATGTTTTGCGAAATGATTATACAGCCCGTAGAAGGCCCATGGATCCTACGGCCCGTAGAAGGCCCATGGATCCTAGGGACCGTAGAAGGCCCATGGATCCTACGGCCCGTAGAAGGCCCATGGATCCTACGACCCGTAGGAGGGCCATGATCACTACAGCAGGTAGCAGGACCATGGTTACAACAGTCCATGTGTTTCCATGGTTATTGTGGCCCAGTTATAAAAATAGGTTATTGTGGCCACTAGAAAAATGCGGAAAAAGAACTGTAGTGACTAGAAGCAAACAACTAAACAGGACAATAAGCAAATAAATAAGCAAGCAACTAGCGCTAGGCTATTATGGCTATTACACATATTACATCCACTAGGCAATAAAGTTCGCCACCAATGCAAATATAGGGAAAAAAGCAGCATATTACATACGCTGGCCATCTAAATTGGCCACCAGTGCAAATAAACGCGTCAGCAAAACAAGTCCATAACTGAAACAACTTCAGAAGAGCTCAAGAAATGTTGTCATGGGTATCCACCATGGTGGCAATAAGCTTAGCAAGCTTATTAGCTTTCTCCTGTTTGGCGCTAAAATCCTCCAACGCTTGCTGTTGCACCAAAAAGTATGCATGTGAATTCTCTAGGGACTTCCCCCAATGCTTCGGCTTCTTGTCACAGCACAGCTAGTCGATGTCTTTCAGCTTGTAGTTGAGACTCAAGAAACCGAATTGCTTCAGACAGTGAGTTTGAATACCTTCTACGAGCAGTAGTGGCCAGTAACTCGAACACTACACCAAGACAGGACTCACTGTCTTCAAGATACTTTTACTTAGTTGTATTATCAGCTTTGTTGGAGACCAACAAGGAAGTCTCACTATCCTGAACCTTATCAGCATTACTTCCTTTAACATTGCTTAATAAGGCATTGTTCCCTAATATTCTGTCAGCATTCTAAAAGAAGAAACAAGCAGACACATAATAGGATTCAGATGTACTAGTATATGAAACACATTTTGGTGAACCAGTTCAATTAGTAAGGTGGACAGGATTAATCTACCAAGTCTTTTATTTCCAAGTAGTACATAATAAAAGCATCAAACAAACATATATCTATGTCATATGGTCACTGCATTGTCTTTCCAAATCAAAATATAGACACGGTCAAATCATATCAGTTGAATACAAAGAAGCATTGAAAGAATACAAAGCGTGGGAAACTACACGACACAACAAGATTTTAGATGGGTACCTCGGGTCTACATGTACAACAACACTATTGGCTCTATAGTGATGCTAGTAATGTGCATGATATGAGAATTCAACCGTATACACAATTGAAATTGAAATCAATAGAGCAATTTATAAGAGCAAACCTATTGAAGAAACATGGCTAAACATACCTGTTGTTCCTTTGGAGTTTCGATTGGATCCTTCAATTTAAAAATAAGTTTGTATAAGTAAATGCAGTGATACAAGAGTAAAGCAGCATGCACGATAGCAATGGAATCTTAAATGAGAACTGTTGTTCTTCAGGTTTAAGCCCTTGTTCTACATGAATAGAGTACAGTAAGACGAGGGCATATAGTACTTAAAAATAAAAAATGAGCTCATAGACCTTACCACATTCTTGGTTCTGGACAAGTACGGAACAAGGTGTTCCCAGTCATCGTCCAATAAATGTGTCTCAAGATAATGCAAGGGAATTTGATGAGTTTCTTTGCCAGTGAAGTATGTTTTCTTCAGGTAATTCCAATACTGCCACCAAGCATTCTTGAACATAGCAGAGGTATTAGCACAGGTTACCTCATCCTGACTTTCCAAATTGGTCCTTCTCTATAGAGAAAAATGGGAAATTTTGTTGTATTATAACCATCATGGAGGTAGAATGTATGGGACAAAGCAAAGTAATTTCCATGATTAACATTACTTACACATAAATCCTGGACGATCACCTGCAACTGGCATTTTCCTTCATCTTCAGTATAATATTTCCATGATGGGAAGATGCGCACATAGGATTTAACAATGTGATAGATGCTAAACTATGAATGGCTGGTTGTGCTTCCTCCCTTTTCCCCCCTTTTCGATGGCACTAACTGTGGGGACCGATTCTCCGGGTATTAATTTCCAGAAAATGGCCCTTGTGCTCACTAGCCCCAGGATGACTGTTAGCTGACGAGTCACCAACTTGGTACAGAAATTCCAAGCAAAATTTACAAAATATGTAGTACAAGACCATTCTGGCCTGCGAGTACAACAAATGGTTTCTAATGGTTGATGGCGGAAGAGGTTTGTGGATCATCAGTGTCTATGGAACTCCATGTTTCCACAGGAACAACTGACCAGGTTAACTCCTATCTTCGCGAGACTGCTATCACCGTTGCTTAAGTTCCGGGGCTGTCGGCGTGGTCGCTCCTCTCCGTGCAAGAAAATCTGTCCAAGACAATAGCCAGGGACAAGCCAGTGAGTACTTTGAATGTACTCGCAAACATTATGAACACATGCATAATATGACAATGATGTGCTGAAAATATTATATGAGCATAACGTCCATTACCAATGATAAATAAAACTCTGATGCGTACGAGCATGTAAAAAAATAAATTTGCAATAACATAAAATATTAAAATTATGAAATAAATAACAAAAATGCCACAGTCGGGCATCTGAGCGACACCACATAAAGGGCTTTTGAAAGAAATGCCACAGTCGGGCGTCTGAGCGACACCACATAAAGGGCTTTAAAAGAAATGCCACAGTCGGGCGTTTGAGCGACACCACATAAAGGGCTTTTAAAAAAATGCCACAGTCGGGCGTCTGAGCGACACCACATAAAGGGCTTTTGAAAGAAATGCCACAG